>NC_064614.1:1233413341-1233716700 GCF_023898315.1 Schistocerca nitens | reverse complement strand
CTTTTCTTGAACCGAGTATTTCGTGTAGTCCTGCCTTATCTGTTTCATTAACTCTTCAGTTTTTCCATTTTTGCTAAGGACTAACCACTCCGCTCAATAAAAACACTGGTTTTGTGACAGTGTTGCACTCTTGTGCTTTTGCTTTTACTGAGAGTGATTTTTTATTGTAAACGTACTTCATTAATTGATAAGACATTTTCTGGGGACTGTCTTTGTTTGCTTCTTTATCTAGACCGTTTCGGAGTATAATTTCGTCTAAGAAATTAAATTTATTCACTCCGTTGATTCTACTGTATTTTGTGCTTTGGCATTCTGGAGCATTTTTAATGTTTATTACAAATTCTGTCTTCTCGGAAAAACTTTCCGCCGCCTCTTTCAACAGGTTGATTTGTTCAGTTGCGGCATAGATGTTTCAGGAATATCAAACAATAAGAAACAAAAATAAAGTTACTTACAGATGTTCCGGTAAAAAAAAGCTGAGGCTCGCATAAATTTAAATTATCGTCATTAAATAGCACGCAAACATGAAGTAATAACACAAACAGTCCGGATTTTGTACAGATGTAGAAATACTCTGCCTTGTGAGATGAAGAGCGTTACCAGTTTACACTGCGAATCTGTAGAGAGATTGCAGCGAGTACTCAACACAGCTTGAGGATCAGAGCGCACACCGAACTAGATTTAAGGAACGCATAATGTCTTGATTTTTCTAACGCGAAGTCCTCGCTATCAAGCGCTTCGTGAGACCCGCCTGTCTGGTGCCTTTACCTGTACAAAATACAATCGTCATCTAACAAATTTTGCATTTTATTTTGCACACTTCCATATGTACGCTACTGGCCATTAAAATTGCTACACCACGAAGATGACGTGCTACAGACGCGAAATTTAACCGACAGGAAGAAGATGCTGTGATATGCAAAAGATTTGCTTATCAGAGCATTCACACAAGGTTGGCGCCGGTGGCGACACCTACAACGTGCTTACATGATGAAAGGTTCCAACCGATTTCTCATACAAAAAACAGCAGTTGACCGGCGTTTCCTGGTTAAACATTGTTGCCTCGTGTAAGGAGGAGAAATGCGTACCATCACGTTTACGACTTTGATAAAGGTCGGATTGTAGCCTATCGTGATTGCGGTTTATCGTATCGAGACATTGCTGCTCGCGTTTGTCGAGATCCAACGACTGTTAGCAGAATATGGAATCGGTGGGTTCAGGAGGGTAATACGGAACGCCATGCTGGATCTCAACGGTCTCATATCACTAGCAGTCGAGATGGAAGGCATCTTATCCGCATGGCTGTAACGGATCGTGCAGCCACGTCTCGATCCCTGAGTCAACAGATGGGGACGTTTGCATGAGAACAACCATCTGCACGAACAGTTCGACGACGTTTGCAGCAGCATGGACTATCAGTTCTGAGACAATGGCTGCGGTTACCCTTGACGCTGCATCACAGACGGGAGCGCCTGCGATGGTGTACTCAACGACGAACCAGGGTGCACGAATGGCAAAACGTCATTTTTTCGGATGAATCCAGTTTCTGTTTACAGCATCACGATGGTCGCATCCGTGTTTGATCGCGGTGAACGCAAATTGGAAGCGTGTATTCGTCGTCACCATGCTGGCGTATCACCCGGCGTGATGGTATGGGGTGCCTTTGGTTACACGTCTCGGTCACCTCTTGTTCTCATTGACGGCACTTTGAACAGTGGACGTTACATTTCAGATGTGTTACGACACGTGGCTCCACCCATCATTCGATCCCTGCGAAACCCTACATATCAGCAGGATAATGCACGACCGCATGTTGCAGATCCTGTACGGGCCTTTCTGGATACAGAAAATGTTCGACTGCTGGCCTAGTCAGCACATTCTCCACATCTCTCACCGACTGGAAACGTCTGGTCAATGGTGACTGAGCAACTGGCTCGCCACAATACGCCAGTCAGTACTCTTGATGAACTGTGATATCGTGTTGAAGCTGCATGGGCAGCTGTACCTGTACACGCCATCCAAGCCCTGTTTGACTCAATGCCCAGGCGTATCGAGGCCGTTATTACGGCCAGAGGTGGTTGCTCTGGGTACTGTCCAATGAATACCCGTTTACCATCTGCATTTCTTCTTGGTGTAGCAATTTTAATGGCCACTATTGTACATTCGTGCTGACGCAGCTTTCTTTGCATAGGCTGTCCTGTCGCAGAGCGTTTATCCGGATTTCACCTGCACGGAGCCCTTTGACTATGAGTTGGAAGTAGCAATGAGGATGTGTTCTGCTTGAACGAGTCGCTACTCAGGACGCCTGCAGCTGACGACGTTCCACTGCGCTACATATGGCTGTAATGAAACAGCGCTCCCTACAATTACCACGTCGTTCGCCCTTTGCCTCCGGCGCCGATCCTCGGGTAACCTGTTAGCAGTCGGCTTCTGTGATCTCTGCGTGTTCTCGATCGGCACTGTCGTGGTGAGTACCAAGAGGCGCCCCACGGCAGCCGCCGGAGTCCAGGGAGAGGGCGGGGCCCGCTACGGGAACAATGGTAGCTGCTGCCCGTCTGGCTGGGTCCGGCTTCGCAGCCCGGAGGGGGCCGCCGCCGACATGCTGACGTCACACCTATTCTCGCGCACCCTGGCTCTGTTCCGTGACCCGAGTCCGCAGGTTCCGCTCCACAGCGCTGACGCCGCGTACTCCGTACGACGCCCCTGTACAGCTGCGTCTGTGCGGCTCTTCCAGCGCACCGCCGTGCGAGGAATTTACGATACGTGGATATTCTCGAACCAAGGAAGACAGTCACAACGACGGCTGCCGTTTAAGTTTTTACAAACACAATTAAAGAAAAAATTTATTTTGTACTAATCATTTTATTGTTTCTAAAAATATTCTCCCTTAAAATTTACACACCGTTGCATGCATTCGAACCAATTCTGGAAACATTTAATTCACTCTGTCACAGGTACCTCAAGGAGTTGGTTTTGGAAGGATTCGACAGATGTGCGAGGTGAAGAAAACTGCTGTCCACGCACATTTTGTTTGACATACGGGAACAAAAGAAAGTCGTTAGTGTAGGAATCAGGAGCACACAGGCAGTGCGTTGTTAATTCGATGTTTCTCAGCGTTAAATAAGCAATTACTTTAGGCGCTGCTTGGCAGCTAATACAGTCATAATGATGATTAATACGATGTTCTCACTTGTTTTTTCAAGCTTTCATCGATGGCAAATTGTCGTTACCACTCAGCATTGACAGTGTGAGATGTGCATACATATTATTTAGGTCACTCTCTAAATTCTGTTTCTTACGTAAAAATCGCTATGCATAGGTCACAGAGATCAAAATCATGTAGCTGAGTAATCTTTGACTATTGCTACAATATCTTTAGATGGGTAGATTACTTAACTAATGAAGAGGTATTGAATAGAATTGGAGAGAAGAGAAATGTGTGGCACAACTTGACTAGAAGAAGGGATCTGTTGGTAGGACATATTCTGAGGCATCAAGGGATCACCAATTTAGCATTGGAGGGCAGCGTGGAGGGTAAAAATTGTAGAGGAAGACCAAGAGATGAATACATTAAGCAGATTCAGAAGGATGTAGGTTGCAGTAGGTACTGGGAGATGAAGAAGTTTGCACAGGATAGAGTAGCATGGAGAGCTGCATTAATCCAGTCTCTGGACTGAAGACCACAACAACAACAACAACAACAACAATCTTTATGTGTTGCTACATCCTCTCTGCCTGAGAGCATTAGCAGTGTTAAGTAGCAGACATATTTTGAAGAATGGTCAGGAAATATTTTTTACGAGGGGCGTTCAGAAAGTAAGCTCCGATCGGTCGCGAAATGGAAACGACTATGAAAATCCGATAAAGCTTTGCACAGATGTGTTGGGTAGTGTCTCTAGTATAACCCCAGTTAGCATCACGTCGCTCTTCTCATTTCTGAGCTCGCAGTGAGTGCGTAAAGATGTCTAGAAAATAGTGTCTGCCGCCAAGTACGAGGGCCTGGTGAGAAATTTCGCCTGAAGCTATGCAGCTAACATTACATAACTGTCGTGCTGTTTCTTCTTCAAGACAATTCTCAGCCGCATTCTGCAGGGGCAATGAAAATGCTCCTGCATCGTTTTCAAATGGAAATATGAGATTACCCACAATACAGTCCGCAATTGTCTCCCCCTGAGTTTCATCTCTGGTCACATGAACCGCTGTCTTTGAAGACAACATTTTGACACAGACAACGAGGTGTAGGCCAGCGTGGAGAATTGGCGGAAAGCACTGGCGGCTGCCTTCTATGATGAGGCTATTGAAAAGTTGGTACAACGCTATGACAAAAGTCTAAGTCAGAACGGCGACTACGTAGAGAAGTAGCTGAAAGGTGTAGCTAATTGTTACAAGTAAAACATTTCTGATGTTCACTGTGGTTTCAATTTGGCAATCAATCGGAGCTTACTTTCTGAACAGGCCTCGTATAACTGTTATACGAGAGTGATGGAATTGAAGTGTGAATATTTTTGATGCAATTATGGAGACAGAGAAGCTACGGACATTATTTTTGAGTTTTTCTGCAATGTTGAGAGATCGAGGTAAGCACGCAAGCACGTTTCAGTGTTTTGGGTTAACTGAGATTGCAACAACTAAACTCAGATAGTAAAATTGTTATGTGGATTGCTGTGATAGGAAGCTGACATACACCTTGCTTAGTGTTACTTCTTAAAGTCATGTTATGTAAATACTGGTGTCAACATAATTTTTAAATCATGACATTTGAATATAGATTTCACTCGAGTTTTGTCAGAAGTCTTTTCTTACCAGTTAAAATTCCCATCCTTCATTCAGTTTATTACGTAGGTGCGCACATTGCACTTTGTAGCACGAAATTTTCAGTCATAGCTTTTTAATGTTGCTTTCCTGCCCTACGCTGCTTTTGAAAAATCTGCAATAATTACGTCAAGACATGAAGAACGTGAAAATACAAGTAAGGATCAGGTATTTCTTTGTAAATTCAGTTCTCATTTATTTAAGAAGTCAGATTATATTCTGGGTAGCATTTCATTTTCATAGAAATAGTTAGCAAATCGTAGACAGTGTTGAGAGAATCATATTAAGTCTTTGTATAATTCAGTATATAGTCAAAGTTTTTCACAGTGGAGGAGTTTAAGTTAGAAATCAGTTTGTTTGGTAATCTTTTTTGAGAAGTATTGGTAGACATTTTTAGGAAGATACACTGAGATACAGAGAAGCAGACAAGCGGTTAGGTTACAACTGTTCATCGGTCCTCTATAGCTGTCGGCGATTGGTTTCTTGATGGCGCTGGAGTGTATGAGGAAATGTCGTCTCCGAGCTATTTTATTACTACACAGAATGACTCCAATAGAATTTGTGTTTGGTATGATGAACGTCAGCTTGCTCCGAATGTGGGAGAATGTAAAGTAATGTAAATCAGTAGGAGAAACGGTCCTGTAATGTTGCATTACGGTATTAGTGGCGTCCTGCTGGACAATCTCACGTCGATCAAATATGCAGGTGTAACGTCGCAAAGCGACATAAAGTGTAACAAGCACGTAAGGCCGGGCGGAGGGCTTGATTTCGGTTTATTGCAAGAATCCTGGGAAAACGTAGCTCATCTATAAAGGCGACCGCAAACAAAACACTAGTGCGACCCCTTCTTGAGTACTTCCCTACTTTTTGGGATCTCCATTAGGTCGGATTAAAGGAAGACATCGAGGCAGTTGAGAGGTGTGCAGCTAGATCTATTAGCTGTAAATTCGAACAACATTACGGAAACGATGCGTCAACCACAATGGGAATTTCTGGAGGGAACACCTTCTTTTTGCGAAACTCTGTTAAGAAACTTTAGAGGACCGGCATCTGCATCAGACTGCCGTTAATCAACAAACAGAAAACAAATACACGGTCTACGACAGAAAAGGTAATATTATTTATCCCACAAAACAGTATTTTTAATTAAAATACTTAAGCAAATTTAAATGAAGAATTCCAACGATTGTACTACCACCAACGTACATCTCGCGTAAGGACCGCGAAGACAAAGAAAGAAGTCAGTGTTTAAAAGGAAGCACATGATGTAGTTTTTCAGTCGCTCTGTTTGCAAGTGGAACGGGAGAGGGAATGACCAGCAGTGGTATAAGATACCCTCCGCCACGCGTTGTATGGTGGCTTGCGGAGTGTGTATGTAGGTGGAGGAGCGGTGCTGGAAAATCTGTTTACGGCAAACATGTCCCTACACATTCTAAATGGGAATAACAGGTTGTGTTTGATGTAAAACAATTTAGAAAAACTATACCAACGTAATTTCAGAACCTGGAAAGTTTTGTTACTTGTTTCTCAGGGGTTCAATGTCACAGGCTGAATGGGCATACAAGCCCGGTAGCGCTTTTCTGATTGCTGTCTCCCTTGCTTGCGTCAGTGTAGGCCTCATCCCGTACATCCCAACCCTGTTACGTTGGCGTGTTTCATGGGCGCTCCTCTGCCCCGTGTGTGATTTCCCCAAGCGCTTGTCTGGCGCAGTTGCACCAAGTGCCTTGCTCACTCATGAAAACCTTTCTTCTTTGATTTTACTTTATGGACCAAAACTAAAGTGGAATACGATCGAAAAGAATTCACTGATGAAGAGAATGAAAATTTTACATACACTACTGGCCATTACAATTGCTACACCACGAAGATGACGTGCTCCAGACGCGAAATTTAACCGACAGGAAGAAGATGCTGTGATATGCAAATGATTACCTTTTCACAGCATTCACACAAGGTTGGCGCCGATGGCGATACCTACAACGTGCTGACATGAGGAAACTTTCCAACCGATTTCTCATACACAAAGAGCAGTTGACCGGCGTTGCCTGGTGAAACGTTGTTGTGATGCGTCGTGTAAGGAGGAGACGTTCCCGACTTTGATAAAGGTCGGATTGTAGCCTATCGCGATTGCGCTTATCGTATCGCGACATTGCTGCTCCCGTTCGTCGAGATCCAATGACTGTTAGTAGAATATGGAATCAGTGGGTTCAGTAGGGTAATATGGAACGCCGTGCTGGATCCCAACGGCCTCGTATCACTAGCAGTCGAGATGACAGGTATCTTATCCGCATGGCTGTAACGGATCGTGCCGCCACGCCTCGATCCCTGAGTCAACAAATGGGGGCGTTTGCAAGACTACAACCATCTGCACGAACAGTTTGACGACGTTTACAGCAGCATGGACTATCAGATCGGAGACCATGGTTGCGGTTACCCATGACGCTGCATCACAGACGGGAGCGCCTGCATTGGTGTACTCAACGACGAACCTGGGTGCACGAATGGCAAAACGTCATTTTTTCGGATGAATCCAGGTTCTGTTTACAGCATCATGATGGTCGCATCCGTATTTGGCGACATCGCGGTGAACGCACATTGGAAGCGTGTATTCGTCATCGCCATACTGGCGTATCACCTGGCGTGATGGTATCGGATGCCATTGGTTACACGTCTCGGTCACCTCTTGCTCGCATTGACGGCACTTTAAACAGATGTGTTACGACCTGTGGCTCCACCCCTCATTCGATTCCTGTGAAACCCTACATTTCAGCAGGATAATGCACGACCGCATGTCGCAGGTCCTGTACGGGCGTTTCTGGATACAGAAAATGTTCGACTGCTGTCCTGGCCAGCACATTCTCTAGATCTCTCACCAATTGGAAACGTCTGGTCAATGGTGGCCGAGCAACTGGCCCTTCACAATACGCCAGTCACTACTCTTGATGGACTGTGGCATCGTGTTGAAACTGCATGGGCAGCTGTACCTGTACGCGCCATCCAAGCTCTGACTCAATGCCCAGGCATATCAAGGCCATTATTACGGCCAGAGATGGTCGTTCAGGGTACTGATTTCTCACTTGATTTTAGGGAAACTGTCTTCACCGCACAGGTGCACGAATGTCGATGTGCTCTGCAAGCGGACTATCCCTTAACATGAAAAACAATATATATATATATATATATATATATATATATATATATATATATATAGAGAGAGAGAGAGAGAGAGAGAGAGAGAGAGAGAGAGAGAGAGAACCCCACTGAGAAGGATCATGCTGTGGATGGATATGTCCGGCGTATCCAATTGAAGGGTTAAATGGAGTAGTAAGTGTGATTCCCTTGTCTGACAAGGTTCGTCGAAAAATCCCAGCTACCAATTAAGTCTCTACATTACTAACAATGGACATCGGCCTGCGAGAGCTTTTTACAACACGCAAACTACCAGCTCACCGAGCCGCTTGGCCGCAATGGAGGAGCCAGTAATTAGCTGGCTAGATCGCTCCAGTCTTGCGCACAGAATAGCATGTGGCGTAGAGATAGAGCGGCCTCTGGCCATTAGGCCAAGTCTTGTGCTGTGGGAACCCGGCAAGAGACAGGCCCCAGACAGACGAAGGGGACCGCTTTGATGTGGCCGGCGCGCGTACTGCATCTCGGCGCGGGGTCATGGCGGTGATTGACTGCCAGGTCAGCCGCATCAGTTCCTGCTGTGTGCAGGCGGCATGCACATGTGTGTGCACATTCAGTGCTCACCAGTCCACTCCCTCCCCGTTCTCTTGTTCTTCTTCTCCTCATCATCTGGTCTTCGGTTGGGGGGGAGGGGGGAGGGGGGAGGGGGGGCGTACTGAGCGCCCTGACGCTTCCTCTGCAATTCCAGCTTGTTAACTCCGTGGTATAGTTGTACCTTCCATTACGTCACTCATAAAGTGATCTGGAAGCAAGGGAGAATTATCGGGCGTACTGATTTGAATTAACAGTCAACTTAGCACAGAATACGAACTGGGAGTAAACCGAAGACGTAGCAGAAATTAGATCAGTGAGAAACTTAATCTCAAATTGTGGACCACGCAGTAGATGAAATGAAATCATCTACAATAATCAATACCGGTCGGAACAAGGAGAACATAAAAAATGTAAACTACCGCAAGCAAAGAAGGCATTCCTGCTCAAAAATAATCTACTTATCTCAATTTGAGATAGGTATTTCTGAAAAGGGGCGTTCGGAGCATAGTATTGTGTGGTAATGCCAATGGTCTTGCCGCAGTAGTAACACCGAAGTTAATCGCGTCGGGCTTGGCCAACACTTGGATGGGTCGCTGTCGGGGTCTGTTGGCAAGCGGGGTACACCCAGCCGTTGTGAGGCCAAGTGAGGAGCTACTTGACTGAAAAGTAGCGGCTCTGTCACGAAAACTGACAACGACCGCGAGAGCGATGTGCTACATCTACATTTGCGTGATTACTCTGCTATTCACAATAAAGTGCCTGGCAGAGGGTTCAATGAACCACCTTGAAGCTGTTTGTCTACCGCTCCACTCTCGAACGGCACGCGGGAAAAACGAGCACTTAAATTTTTCTGTGCGAGCCCTGATTTCTCTTATTTCATCGTCATCATCATTTCTCCCTATCTAGGTGGGTGCCAACAGAATGTTTTCGAAATCGGAGGAGAAAATTGGTGATTTTAATTTCATGAGAAGAGCCTGTCGCAACGGAAAACGCCTTTGTTTTAACGATTGCCACTCCAATTCATGTATCATGTCCGTGTCACTATCTCCCCTACTTAGCGATAATACAAAACGAGCTGCCCTTCTTTGTACTTTTTCGATATCATCCGTCAGTCCCAACTGATGCGGATCCCACGCCGCACAGAAATACTCCAGAACAGGGCGGACAAGCGCGGTGTAAGCAGTCTCTTTAGTACACCTGTTGCACCTTCTAAGTGTTCCGCCAATGAATCGCAGTCTTTGGTTTGTTCTACCCACAATATTATCTGTGTGATCGTTCCAATTTAGGTTATTTGTAATTGTAATACCTAAGTATTTAGTTGAATTTTCAGCCTTCAGATTTGTGTGACTTATCACGTAATCGAAATTTAGCTGATTTCTTTCAGTGCTCATGCGAATAACTTCACACTTTTTCTTATCAGGGTCAATTGCTTCTCCATATCTGTATCAAATGACGGCTAACAGCTCAGGAAGACACGGTGGGTGGTCGGTTCTGTTGTGGCTTTCGAGGCCTGTTGGTACAGAGTTTAGTTTTTTATTGTATGATAATGAATCATGGAGTGTGGTGAAACAGGAAAAAAGCGAATCGAACCGTTTGAGATGTGCTCCTACAGAAGGTCGTTGAAAAATTAGGTGGTTGATAAGTTAATAAATGAGGTGTTCCGCAGAATCGACGAGGAGAGAAACATTTGGAAAACGCTGACTAGAAGAAGGGACAGGATGACAGGACACCTGTTAAGACATCAGGGAGTAATTTCGCTGGTATTAGACGGAGATGTAGAGGGCAAAATACTGTACCGGAAGACAAAGATTAAAATATATCCAAAAAGTAATTGAGGGTGTTCAGTATGCATGTTACTCTGAGATGAAGAGGTGGGCACAGAAGCGGAAGTCATGGCGCACCGTATCGAACCAGTCAGAGGACTGATTAAAAACAAAAAAAAGGGTGTATAAGAAACGACATAGCTCAACCGCAAGACCTGCGAATAAATTCTTCTTTATTCACAAAGTCATTTGTAATAGTTTGTATGGCAATATTGAAAAAATACCTTCAAATAGGCTTACGTCGTCCATATTGTACAGTGTTTTGGAAACTGCAACTGTTTATGGCATAAAACATAAATTAAAACAATTATTTGCGTAAGCAATTTTTTATTTTCTCGCATGTCGCGTTTCAAGGGCTTACTCTCTCTGTGTAATCCGCTGACCCACCTGAACATGAGGATGTAAGTCTTAGAAACGCTTCCTGGAATAAAATAAAAGTGACCGAAACAGGTAATTAGTTTAATTTACCTTTCACGGCGTCAAATAGTACAAATTCCTTCCTACGTCATTACTGTCAAATAATAAAACACATTACGCTGACAATAATAAAACATGCCCAAACTCTTAATCTTTTCTACATTTTACAGTCGTGTGGAGACACCCTACATTCCCTCGACAACACAGTTTATTTATGTTTCCTTAGAAAATGTCCTACAATAAGTGATATATTACTATTTGGCATTGAAAACTTATTTCCTACATAAAAATCCCTGCTTCGAGCCGGCCGCTGTGGCCGAGCGGTTCTAGGCTCTTCAGTCCGGAACCGCGCTGCTGCTATGGTCGCAGGTTCGAATCCTGCCTCGGGGATGGACGTGTGTGATGTCCTTAGGTTAGTTAGGGTGAAACCTTCCTGTCTCCTCTATATCTCTTTTGTTACGCACCCTTCCCTTCTACAATAACCTATGAAACCTTCCCTTAGATTTCTGTCTCTTGCTTAATAATAACAAATTAAATCTTCCCTTTGAAATTAATTGTCTTTCTCAATAATAATAAGTGCAATCTTCGCATACAAATTTAAATGCTGCTTATTAAAAGTGATTTGCTGATTATTTCGACGAAACATAGAATGTGTCGTCGTCGTGGTCCTCAGTCGTTACCTGCAATAACCCAAAACCTTATCTTTTATACTGTTACTGGATTGCCATCTCACTGCTACATTGAACTGCGACATGAATATACTTACTCTGTTTTACTATACTCTATTAGCTGCTGGTGGGTTGCCACAATAAGTGGCTGTATTTATTACCAAAGCTGACGTTATTCTTTAATAGCAAAGCTGACGTTATTCTTTAATTAATCTGAATGAAGTAACGTAATTCAACATTTTCTTGACAACAATATAATTTTGCAAAGTTTTACGTTGATGGTTTTGGGATGGATTGTAATCAGTAATGCAATATTGCAGGCAAAAATTAATTATATTCTGAATGAAATGATTTTACAAACGTTCAAATGGGACTTACTTTTTACAATAATCTTACAACTAGCATTGCGGAAACATACCTTTTTTTCTCAAAAAAATAATTCGATAATATTAGTTCCTCTTACGATAATAGTTAGCTGATGTCTGTCTACATCCTTTTATAATCTCTTGTAAATCATAGCTGGTGGTTGGCAGGCACACCGCTCCTCTCAACCTCTCGCTTCAGACCTGCTACCGACTCGCTTCACATCTCGCTTACTACTGACTTCCTACGAACGCTAAAGTGCGTTCTCTCCCGCCAACAACGCTTTCTGGTGCAGAAAACCCCTCCTATCATTACAAGATGTATCAATGCGCGGTCTTTCCCGCTCTTTTCTTAAAATGTATCCATACGCAGTCTCTCCCGGCCTTTTTTAAATTATATCAATGTGCGGTCTCTCCTGCCAACAATACTTTGGTGCAGACATTCCCTGCTACCACAATTATTTCCAACATGACAAATATCAATTATTCCTACTTAATCCTATTAATAAAATATAAACATCTTTCATAAATTGTGGTTTGACAATAGACAATAGAAATATACACGTCTTACAAGGTTTACGTAGTTCTAAGTCTAGCGGACTGATGACAACAGATGTTAAGTCCCATAGTGCTTAGAGCCATTTGAACCCTGCTCCGAAATGAATAATACTGAACCTTACACCGAAACTTTGTACTGATTATAGAAAAGAACTCCATGTAGTTGACAGAGGCATGGAAAATGGTGTAGAAGCACGGAGAAACGAATCTGCTGCGTGTCAATCCCGATATTTGTCAGCATCTGACCAAAATCCACCACTCCGCTGCCATGATTGACGACAACGGAGGGTATTACGTGACTGCCTGATACCACTGTCATCGGTGGAGATCACGTAACCAGCTGATACCACTACTATTCCATCTACAGCGCTCCGAAGCGACTACTGTGCTCTGTTACCGGCTGTCACTAATATTTTGTCCGGTTAGCTCATCACTCCATCGCAGGTCTAGCTTCCAGCACCTCGGCGTTTTTCGTGTAATGTGGAACAGAGCAGAAGACTTGAGGTGGTGTGCGGACGCGCGGCCCGTCGGCTGGACAGCAGCGCCGGAACACAGTCCAGGCGACGCCGCGGTGTCAGGAATGCGGAGCGCGCCTTGAATTACGAGCCGGCGGCCGCCTCAGCAGAAAATGCCGGCTCTGACACAGATACGAGGCGTAGCCGCCCGTGTTAAGCCCCCGAGGGCTCACAGCCGCGACACATGTCACTCGGTCGGCTCGCAGCTCTTCGAGCGCCACTTTATCTTAGGGAGACTGTCTCCACCGCACGATAGTCGGTGTCCTCTGCAACCGGACTGTCCCTTGACGTGAAAAACACTATATTCAGCGCCGCACAGCATACACACCGACGTGGCAAAAGTCGAGGGATACCTCCTAATATCTACATCTGCATTTATACTCCGCAATCCACCCAATGGTGTGTGGCGGAGGGCACTTTACGTGCCACTGCCATTACCTCCCTTTCCTGTTCCAGTCGCGTATGGTTCGCGGGAAGAACGACCGCCGGAAAGCCTCCGTGCGCGCTCGAATCTCTCTAATTTTACACTCGTGATCTCCTCGGGAGGTATAAGTAGGGGGAAGCAATATATTCGATACCTCATCCAGAAACGCACCCTCTCGAAACCTGGACAGCAAACCACACCGCGATGCAGAGCGCCTCTCTTGCAGAGTCTGCCACTTGAGTTTGCTAAACATCTCCGTAACGCTATCACGCTTACCAAATAACCCTGTGACGAAACGCGCCGCTCTTCTTTGGATCTACTCTATCTCCACTGTCAACCTGACCTGGTACGAATCCCACACTGACGACCAATACTCAAGTATAGGTCGAACGAGTGTTTTGTAAGCCACCTCCTTTGTTGATGGACTACATTTTCTAAGGACTCTCCCAATGAATCTCAACCTGGCACCCGCCTTACCAACAATTAATTTTATATGATCATTCCACTTCAAATCGTTCCGCACGCATACTTCCAGATATTTTACAGTAGTAACTGCTGCCAGTGTTTGTTCCACTATCATATAATCATACAATAAAGGTTCCTTCTTTCTATGTATTCGCAATACATTACATTTGTCTATGTTAAGGGCCAGTTGCCACTCCCTGCACCAAGTGCCTATCCGCTGCAGATCTTCCTGCATTTCGCTGCAATTTTCTAATGCTGCAACTTCTCTGTATACTACAGCATCATCCGCGAAAAGCCGCATGGAACTTCCGACACTATCTACTAGGTCATTTATTTATATATATTGTGAAAAGCAAAGGTCCCATAACAGTCCCCTGTGGCACGCCAGAGGTTACTTTAACGTCTGTAGACGTCTCTCCATTGAGAACAACATCCTGTGTCGGACCTTCTTTTGCCCTGCGTGGCATGGACTCAACAAGTTGTTGGAAGTTCCCTGTAGAAATATTCAGCCACGCTGCCTCTATAGCCCTCCGTAATTGCGAAAGTGTTGCCGGTATAGGACACCACGCACGAACTGACCTCTCAATTATGTTCCATAAATGTTCAATGCGATTCATTTCGGGTGATTTGAGTGACCATTTCATTCGCTCGAATAGCCCAGTATGTTCATCAAACCAATCGCGAGCAACTGTCGCCGTGTGACCTGACGCATTGTCATCCATAAAAATTCCATGAATGGCTGCAAATGGTCTCCAAGTAGCCGCACATAACCATTTCCAGTCAGTGATCGGTTCAGTTGGACCGGAGGACCCAGTCCAACCCACATTAACACAGGCCACTCCACTATGGAGCCACCACCAGCTTGCACAGTGCCTTTTTGACAACTGGTGTTCAAGGCTTCGTACAGTGTGTGCCGCACTCGAAGCCTGCCATCCGTCTTAACATCTGGAATCGGGATGTATTGGACCAGGCCACGGTTTTCCAGTCGGCTAGGGTCCAACCGACGGCGGAGGTTCGCGTCCTCGCTTGGGCATGGGTGTGTGTGTTTGTCCTTAGGATAATTTAGGTTAAGTAGTGTGTAAGCTCAGGGACTGATGACCTTAGCAGTGAAGTCCCATTTCACACGCATTTGAACATTTGGTCCAACCGATATGGTGACGAGCCCAGGAGCGGCGCTGCAGACGATGTCGTACTGTTAGCAAGCCGCCCGCTGTGGCCAACCAGTTCTAGGCACTTCACTCCGGAACCGCGTTGCTGCTACGGTCGCAGGTTCGAATCCTACCTCGGGTGTGGATGTATGTGATGTCCATAGGTTAGTTATGTTTGGGTTGTTCTAAGTCTAGGGGACTGATGACCTCAGCCATTTGAGCTGTTAGCAAAGCCACTCGCATCGGTCATCTGCTGCCACGGCCCGTAATTTGTCTTCGTGCTCAGGTGTCCAGACTGCCTTGGAACTTCCTGTGTGGAGCTGAACCACCACACCTGTGTGGGCCTTCCACCCAGGGTTTGAGTTCCTCCTGCCGTTTCATTTCCACTGTCGTTCCCACCTCTTCTACGAGGGCAGTTCAATAAATATTGCAACACATTTTTTTCTGAAACAGGGGTTGTTTTATTCAGCATTGAAATACACCAGGTTATTCCCCAATCTTTTAGCTACACAACACTATTTTTCGACGTAATCTCCATTCAATGCTACGGCCTTACGCCACCTTGAAATGAGGGCCTGTATGCCTGCACGGTACCATTCCACTGGTCGATGTCGGAGCCAACGTCGTACTGCATCAATAACTTCTTCATCATCCGCGTAGTGCCTCCCACGGATTGCGTCCTTCATTGGGCCAAACATATGGAAATCCGACGGTGCGAGATCGGGGCTGTAGGGTGCATGAGGAAGAACAGTCCACTGAACTTTTGTGCGCTCCTCTCGGGTGCGAAGACTTGTGTGACGTCTTGCGTTGTCATGAAGAAGGAGAAGTTCGTTCAGATTTTTGTGCCTACGAACACGCTGAAGTCGTTTCTTCAATTTCTGAAGAGTAGCACAATACACTTCAGAGTTGATCGTTTGACCATGGGGAAGGACATCGAACAGAATAACCCCTTCAGCGTCCCAGAAGACTGTAACCATGACTTTACTGGCTGAGGGTATGGCTTTAAACTTTTTCTTGGTAGGGGAGTGGGTGTGGCGCCACTCCATTGATTGCCGTTTTGTTTCAGGTTCGAAGTGATGAACCCATGTTTCATCGCCTGTAACAATCTTTGACAATAAATTGTCACCCTCAGCCACACGACGAACAAGCAATTCCGCACAGATGGTTCTCCTTTGCTCTTTATGGTGTTCGGTTAGACAACGAGGGACCCAACGGGAACAAACCTTTGAATATCCCAACTGGTGAACAATTGTGACAGCACTACCAACAGAGATGTCAAGTTGAGCACTGAGTTGTTTGATGGTGATCCGTCGATCATCTCGAACGAGTGTGTTCGCACGCTCCACCATTGCAGGAGTCACAGCTGTGCACGGCCGGCCCGCACGCGGGAGATCAGACAGTCTTGCTTGACCTTGCGGCGATGATGACACACGCTTTGCCCAACGACTCACCGTGCTTTTGTCCACTGCCAGATCACCGTAGACATTCTGCAAGCGCCTATGAATATCTGAGATGCCCTGGTTTTCCGCCAAAAGAAACTCGATCACTGCCCGTTGTTTGCAACGCACATCCGTTACAGACGCCATTTTAACAGCTCCATACAGCGCTGCCACCTGTCGGAAGTCAATGAAACTATACGAGACGAAGCGGGAATGTTTGAAAATATTCCACAAGAAATTTCCGGTTTTTTCAACCAAAATTGGCCGAGAAAAAAAATGTGTTGCATTACTTATTGAACTGCCCTCGTAGTATAGGCAATCATTCATTACGCCATTCTGATAATAAAGACACTCCGTCACCTTTCATGCAATAAGCGTTAACAATTATTTGCAAGGCGTATGTGACAATGTCAGTCTTCTTTATATATTCATGTACACGATGTACAACCTATCACATGATACCTAATTGTGTTCGTAGATCACGGCAAACTATGTGGATGGGTGCCTGTAAGGTGCGAAATTACAGCCACCTTACAATGTTTGTTCAGGCTTCTGAGAGGTGGACACTTTAATGTGACCGGACAGTGTATTTCCTGCAGGAATATGGTCACTTTTTTTAAAACTCCCTGTATTTAGATAGATATGTAGATGGGAAGAATGCTTAATGTTCAAATGTTCAAATGTGTGTGAAATCTTATGGGACTTAATTGCTAAGGTCATCAGTCCCTAAGCTTACACACTACTCAACCTAAATTATCCTAAGGACAAACACACACACCCATGCCCGAGGGAGGACTTGAACCTCCGCCGGGACCAGCCGCACAGTCCATGACTGTAGCGCCTAAGACGGCTCGGTTAATCCCGCGCGGCCGAAGAATTCTTAATATACGAATCAACAAAATTTACATTCTGCCACACGCCTCAATGTGGTTCGTAGAGTATGTAGAGTTAGTTCCTCGGAATTTTGTATTTACATAACTATTAGCAGTGTAGAGTGCAATTACTGCCACCAAAACACGCAGTAATTACGAAAAAAGTGCCGTTATAGAATATGCCACGAAGTTCTCCATGTGGTAGAGACGTTTTAGGTCGTACCAACTAGGCTAAGCCTCGCCAAAACTCCATAGGCTATCTTGTTGCGACAGTAAATCATCGAAATTCCATCCGGGTGTCCGACCTCATCATGGCAACGCTGCGGCGATGTCACACTTTGATTCCCGAGCAGCTTTCTCGAAAACAACACACACGCCGTTCAAGGACTCACTTCCTTAACGGGCAGACACCTCAGTGAGCCAACGGTCTTTGTCTGACTCACCGGCAACGCCCCCTAAACGGAGACGCAAAAAGCTAAAAAGCGTTCTACGCAAAATAAGAGGGGTTCTAGGTACGACATCTGTATAGGGGAATGACGTGTCTTACTGGCTGCAGTTCACTGCCCTTTTCGTGTCGCTTTTCCAAAGCTAACAGCTTCAGTAAGACGGGAAAACACTTCTAATATGGCGGACAATCGTTATTCCTTTCACACGTCGAATCAACTATGTCTTCCAAGTGGAAAGTGAACGTTGGTATTTCTCGAAATAACGGCTGTACTTTCAAAATTAGCCAAGTTCCAAGAGGGAAAACAAAATAAAAATAATTTTAAAATAGATGCAGCTGTTCTACCACTCGTCAACGGCATTTATCAACGGTACCTTGCATTTGTGCCTAGTCGATGTTCAAAAGTTATCCAGTCTAAAAACTGCAGAACCATAAATCGCAGAAAAAAACAGTACCGTGTAATGGACAGTCAGGTGCAATAGATTCAGTAGATTCATAATATGTATTATTTGCCGGAAAAGAAACATTTGCTTGAAACGATACTACGCTGTTAGAATTAAGACGTGCTCAGGCAGTGTTGCCAATTGCTTACACGCGGAACTCTAATAAAATGTAATTACACGTAATGGCTCCAATGCGCAAATTAGATCTAATGTACGAATTTTAATGCGAACACAGTTTAGCCCACTTCCATAATATTTTCTGCTTCAATTTCGGTTACACGATAAATCAGTCTCATCTAAAAGCCATAAATTCAACTAAATAACTAGGAATTACAATTACGAACAATTTAAATTGGAAGGAACACATAGAAAATGTTGTGGGGAAGGGTAACCAAAGACTGTGTTTCATTGGCAGGACACTTAGAAAATGTAACAGACCTACTAAGGAGACTGCCTACACTACGCTTGTCCGTCCTCTTTTGGAAAACTGCTGCGTGGTGTGGGGTCCTTACCAGACAGGACTGACTGAGTCCATCGAAAAAGTTCAAAGAAAGGCAGCACATTTTGTACTATCGCGAAATATGGGAGAGAGTGTCACAGAAATGACACAGGACTTGGGATGGATATCATTAAAAGAAAGGCGTTTTTCGTTGCGACGTAATCTTCTCCCGAAATTCCAATCACCAACTTTCTCCTCCGAAAGCGAAAATATTTTGTTGACGCCGACTTACATAGGGAGGAATGATCACAAAGATAAAATAAGGGAAATGAGAGCTCGTACGGAAGGATATAGGTGTGCATTCTTCCCGCGCGCTATACGAGATTGGAATAATAGAGAATTGTGAAGGTGGTTCGGTGAACCCTCTGCCAGGCACTTAAACGTGATTTGCAGAGTATCGATGTAGATGTTGAACAGTATGGAAAACCGCAAATTGACGCCCATAACAGATAAAGAACCCGATAATAAACAGTGGCAGCATCAGCTGTGAATATCTGGAAGACATTACACAGTGTAAGTATTTAGGAAAAATGGGATCGTAAGTGTAAAATCAGTAGTAGGGAAGGCGAGAGGAATACTTGGATTAGGCGGAAGGATGCTTTTGCGACCAATTCCAGACTATTAGTTTAAAGAATTGCGGGCTATGGTATGAAATCTCTCCTCAGAATGTCAATCAGTGGGACTGAACATAAACCTTTCCCGGAAACAATTTATGTCAAATAAATGAGATACAGTATGAAACACGTAATTCAAAAACACATTGCTTGACACTGTACGAGAACACATCTATCTTGATCAGCTTGTACATATGATGGGAGACAAAATCAGAAATCTTTCGGCGCATCAATGTAGGCAGCCAGAATCTGGAAGACACTCAACTACATTCAGGTCAAACATGGCAGTAAAACTGAAAAAACCAGTAGTTTTTGATCAGTGCGTCCTCCCCCCTTTTGACGTACGGTTGAGAGACAGCCGCAATGAAATGGCAATTTCCCGGCCGTGTTGCCAGATAAATGATGACCAGTGGACAAAGAGACCAGTGGACAACGACGGCGCTGGGATAGAGGCCAACAGATAAGGAAATCCGCCACACCGAAGGTACAAAGACCTGCCGAGGATCTCTAGGGTCAGCTAGCTGAGTGTCAGTAGCACACATACAGGTGGAGGATAGAGACATGGAAAAACCAAACACACAACACATCCCCATGCCTAGAACGGTGCAGGAATACCGTTGGCATTCAAAACTGCTTAGTCGACGGGAGGGATAAGTACGTGTCTTGTATGTTTTTCAAGAGAATGTTGTACCACTTCCCCTACAGAGTAGCGACATGTTTAGGTAACGATGCTGGAGATAGATAGTATCACGCAACCTTCTCTCCAAATTAGGGCACAAAGACTTAATAACACTGAGATCTGGTTACTTCCGTGGTCAGATGAAATTTGACAATTCATCTTTGTGCGCACAAAATGAGTCCTGGAATGTGCGAGCTGTGTAAACAGGGACCCTATCGTCTCGGAACGCAGCATCACCATTGGGGTACAAGCATCGTATGATGAGATGGACCTGATCAAACAAATTGGTCACATAATGCTTGGCAGTAACGCAACCTTGCACAATAATCATGGGACCCATAAAATACCACGATAAGGCGGCGCAGATCATCACCGAACCCCGCCATGTTTTACTCATGGGACGTTAGCTCGGCCAGAAGCTGGAAAAATGTCTACGTAGCGTCTTAATTTACGTTCTAATTTGTGGCTAGCAGTGCGCTGTGGCAGATCTGCCCACACAGTGCAATGTTGCTGCCGTAGCACTCCGTTCATCACGCATTATTCAATAGCAGACTTCCCCTTACGTGTTTCCATGTGGACCCATTGCAATTGTAGTGGGCACAGGATCACCTAGATTGGCTCGCAGATGCGTGGAAACGAGTCTCTTGGTAGGACGAATCACGTTTCTTGTTACTGTAGGTCGATTGTCTCTCCGGATACACTCCATCATTTGTGCGAATGGCTGTTCGAAACGTGCACTGCGGCACGTTCTCTATCGGTCACTGTCACTCTCAAGATGTATGTGGAAAATGACTTCGATAAAATACTTAAATATCAGAATCACAATAAGAAATATGGTAACATGCTCCGAATTGTCTTCAACAGAATGGGTATAGGTTAGGAACTGGATTCCTAGTAGAGAGGGAATGGGTTGGGTAACGTTCCCGACCCTAACCTCACCTACAAAAATGGTTCAAATGGCTCTGAGCACTATGGGACTCAACTTCTGAGGTTATTAGTCCCCTAGAACTTAGAACTAGTTAAACCTAACTAACCTAAGGACATTACAAACATCCATGCCCGAGGCAGGATTCGAACCTGCGACCGTAGCGGTCTTGCGGTTCCAGACTGCAGCGCCTTTAACCGCACGGCCACTTCGGCCGGCCCTCACCTACAAGTCACACTTGAAAAATAAATCAGTAGTACAGCAGATACAAGAACATGACGACAAACATCTGGTGTCTGATATATAGGAAATTCTTGAACTCCTTATGGATGCGTTTAGAAGGCTGGAACTGACAAAAATACCAAGACAGTGACGGATTTTGCGATGTCGCTGTTCGGGGCTGCTCTTCTGTCCACGTAATTTACCCTGGAAGGAACACACATCAAGGATTTACTGAATGATTAATTTAGGTCTGGGAAATGATGATGAGGAACCTCAGGCTGCAGAAGAAGAAAACGTGCATGCTCAACTGCCACCAGTTGAAGGTGACAGTGAAGGTGCTAAATTGTGCTACTGCTAAAGACTCATTCTTTGAATGCTGTAATTTATGACTGCAATTATCTGTCACCTTATTTATGTCATTTCATTGTAGCCATTTTTGTTACTGTTTTTGTGGAATAAAAAAAAGGGGGGCTAGAAAAAAAAGAAAAAAAGCGATTCTAGACGCTACAGTTCGAATCCTGCCTCGGGCATGGATGCGTGTGATGTCCTTAGTTAGATTTAAGTAGTTCTAAGTTCTGGGCATGGATGTGTGTGATGTCCTTAGGTTAGTTAGATTTAAGTAGTTCTAAGTTCTAGGGGACTGATGATCTCAGATGTTACGTCCCATAGTGCTCAGAGCAATTTTTTTTTTTTTTTTGAATGCGCCGGTACTCTTGCTGTTATTTTGATCAAACAGCTTTACGAGTAAAGCCCTGCTCACCTTGTCCAGATCCATGTTGACTGTCTGCAACTGTAATGCACACCGATGCTTGTTTTTGAACCCTACGTCACCGTACCAGTACCAGACCCTAACGGCAAGTCATGACGCTAACACTATTAACGACGCAATCCTGCAGCGCACACTGTAAATAGCTTTCCGTCTCCACTTGCTTAAGTAGCGAAAGTTAAATTATAACCACCCGGTGCAGCATTTTCCCAACAGCGTGAAAGTGTGAGTGCATAATAAGAGTCCCGTGATATAATCAGGACCAACAACGTCCTTTCCTGGTCCTGGACCGTGAAAGTCGGCTCTGCTCTCCCGTTTCCGGGATTTACAACGCCATAAACCTCCCTCACGCGGCCGCCACATACCCCGTTAGCGATGCTTATCCGGCGGCCGGTCGGCCGAGGCGACACATGCTGTAAACAGCAGCGCGCTACCGCAAAGTGGTTTCCTAGCTCGACTTGTGAGTGCGCTGACCTCATCTGCAGTTCTTATAGTGGGCGGTCGCCCAGCACCTTGCCTGCCACTACCATGGCAACCCTCTGTACTATGGGAAATGAGTCTTTGGCGCTTGAAGGTTCGATGCCGGTGTCGTATTGCTGTTGTGGTGGGTGACGTCATTCGTCAGAGAGTAAACAATATCTTTGGTTCCCATAGTAACGAGCAAAAACAGTGATTACAATTCACATGAACTTGGAAGTATTTACGAAAACATTTTCCTTTGAATATAAAATTCTTGCCTGGCGTGCTGCTTGCTCTGAGACACTGAGGCTCAGTTTGTCTTTTATCATGATATGAAGTTATTAAACTTTTATTTCGATACATTTCGTTAACTGACAGGATTTTTTGCTATGTATGCTGGCATCGCTTTTTGAACTTTTGTACTGTTATTGGTTTTTGGCTTTTCGTACTGATATCGGTGTTTTAAGTTGAGCTGTGTACTTCAGGTGCTGTTTCTACGCCGCATTTCGTCAGTTCTCGCGATTTTCTGTATTGTTATATGTTTTTGGCTTTTTTTCATTGATATCGGTCTTTTACGTTGAGCTGTATATTCAAGTGATGTTTTCGATGCCTGTTAAACTTGATTCTCGCCCATGTTATGTTTTTTGCGTTTTTGAAACCAACCATTGTATCGCGTTTGTCTTGTTTCGTTTTGTATATTTTGCCGTTATCGTGATTTTGCCCAAAAACCCCAATTTCCTGCAGTTGTGCAGTTAGTTTCAACATATGTAAATAAGATTGCGTACAATTCTGTATTTGGTGTTTATATCTCTGCGCAACGGTGACAGATAATGTCATCGGTCACCATTTTGAAATCATGTTTGTGTTGCATTTTGGAGCTTGTTACGACGTGATTTGCCAAAGTCAACGCATGTTAATTGTAGGCTCTGCTATATCCGAGTCAGGCCCGCGAATACATGTGATTGGTGAGGCAGAGAAAAGGAAAATGGCGAGAACTTCTTTCTTAACCTGCCATAATCTAATAGCTTCGAACATAAGAAAAAAACTGTTGTAGCGAAATAGCAGTGCAATGTGGATTAGGATAAGACTCGCACAACAAAGCTACAGCCACCAGGAAGTCGCAAGGGACTGCTTTGAACAATTTCCAGAAAGACGCCATTGTCCGTCATATACAGAGTGGTCGGAAACAGTCTGAAGCGCTTGTAAGTGTGTTGCAGGGTAGGTTCGGCTGAGAAATAGTTGTTAATAGAAAAAATTGATGTGTTGGACCGGATCCGAGTTAATTAGTCAATCAAGGCGTATCGCGAACAATTTCAAACGGCCCACCGCAATCACTGTCAATTGTTTCATAGCGTAGAGGATGGCGCACGAGACTGCTCAGCCTCTGGCCCAGGTTCGATCCTTACTACCATCCCATGTCCAATTTTTGTATCGTTCTCCTGTTCGGTTTTAGGAACAAGTTCGGTGACACCATCTCTGACGGGTCCCTTGAATTTGCGCTTGTAGCGGCCCGACTGGCTAACTTATCACTAATTAACTCAGAAACGGCGCAAAATATCGAATTTTTTCGTAACAGTTATTTCTCAGCACGATCTACCCTCCAACATCCTTACTAGTTTTTCAGACTGTCTGTAGCCACCCTGTATATACACTCCTGGAAATGGAAAAAAGAACACATTGACACCGGTGTGTCAGACCCACCATACTTGCTCCGGACACTGCGAGAGGGCTGTACAAGCAATGATCACACGCACGGCACAGCGGACACACCAGGAACCGCGGTGTTGGCCGTCGAATAGCGCTAGCTGCGCAGCATTTGTGCACCGCCGCCGTCAGTGTCAGCCAGTTTGCTGTGGCATACGGAGCTCCATCGCAGTCTTTAACACTGGTAGCATGCCGCGACAGCGTGGACGTGAACCGTATGTGCAGTTGACGGACTTTGAGCGAGGGCGTATAGTGGGCATGCGGGAGGCCGGGTGGACGTACCGCCGAATTGCTCAACACGTGGGGCGTGAGGTCTCCACAGTACATCGATGTTGTCGCCAGTGGTCGGCGGAAGGTGCACGTGCCCGTCGACCTGGGACCGGACCGCAGCGACGCACGGATGCACGCCAAGACCGTAGGATCCTACGCAGTGCCGTAGGGGACCGCACCGCCACTTCCCAGCAAATTAGGGACACTGTTGCTCCTGGGGTATCGGCGAGGACCATTCGCAACCGTCTCCATGAAGCTGGGCTACGGTCCCGCACACCGTTAGGCCGTCTTCCGATCACGCCCCAACATCGTGCAGCCCGCCTCCAGTGGTGTCGCGACAGGCGTGAATGGAGGGACGAATGGAGACGTGTCGTCTTCAGCGATGAGAGTCGCTTCTGCCTTGGTGCCAATGATGGTCGTATGCGTGTTTGGCGCCGTGCAGGTGAGCGCCACAATCAGGACTGCATACGACCGAGGCACACAGGGCCAACACCCGGCATCATGGTGTGGGGAGCGATCTCCTACACTGGCCGTACACCACTGGTGATCGTCGAGGGGACACTGAATAGTGCACGGTACATCCAAACCGTCATCGAACCCATCGTTCTACCATTCCTAGACCGGCAAGGGAACTTGCTGTTCCAACAGGACAATGCACGTCCGCATGTATCCCGTGCCACCCAACGTGCTCTAGAAGGTGTAAGTCAACTACCCTGGCCAGCAAGATCTCCGGATCTGTCCGCCATTGAGCATGTTTGGGACTGGATGAAGCGTCGTCTCACGCGGTCTGCACGTCCAGCACGAACGCTGGTCCAACTGAGGCGCCAGGTGGAAATGGCATGGCAAGCCCTTCCACAGGACTACATCCAGCATCTCTACGATCGTCTCCATGGGAGAATAGCAGCCTGCATTGCTGCGAAAGGTGGATATACACTGTACTAGTGCCGACATTGTGCATGCTCTGTTGCTCAGTTATTAATAGACGAAAAGTAGTAATTGGACAGACGTTGTTGCCTGAAGATATAGATTTCTATAGAGGATGACGGATGTGACTTTGGAAAATATTCTATGGCTAGATGACTCGGATATACCAGAGCTCACAATAACATCCGTTCACTTTGATAAATCACACCATAATAAGCTCCAAAATGCAACACAAACATGATTTGAGGAGCCTAGGTATTTAAGCTGAATGGAAGGAAATAGCCCAAGACAAGGACAGGTGGCGAAAATACGTTGCTGCGGTAATGGACTCTCGAGTCCGGTATGACCAGTGAGTAAGTAAGTAGATGAAACGCAGGTCAGTGTCAGTCATTCATTACTTAGAGGTGTGACTGATGGAACACTTGAGGGGTGCAGAAGAAAACGATATGCAATCACATTGCGACAAAGATATGAGTGAAAATTTTTGGTCACGGCAACTGCAACACAAGTCAAGAATTTAAAAGGTCAGAGTGCTGCCTTCAAATCAGCATACTTCGAATTCCTTTGTCAGGTTATAACTGTCATTATGCTAATAGTCATCTGTCACTCGCTGGTAGTGGATATCCATTATCAAGCATAACGAATGTTAAGAAGTTCCTCATTCAATACTCAGCTGCAACAGTACATTTTATTGAAGACGAGCGATTTCGGTCTAGGATCAAGACCATCATCGGGTCCAAAAACCATTTCAGTTATTTATTTGCGTTACTGGAATAACAGTTATCAATGTACATTCTCCCATCGCTGACGGTAGCTTTATATTATGTCCATTTAACCTCACAGAAGTTTATGAGTTTTGATCGCCATAATGTTACGTATACACTGAAACACCAAAGAAATTGGTATAGACATGAGCATTGAAATACAGAGATACCGTATGTAAACAGGCCGAAAACGAAGCTGCCTATATAAGACAACAAGTGTCTGGCTCAGTTGTTAGACGGATTACTGCTGCTACAATCGCAGGTTATCAAGATTTAAGTGAGTTTGAATGTAGTGTTATCGACGGCGTACGAGCAATGAGATACAGTATGTGCGGCGTAGCGAAGAAGAGGGGATTTTCCTGTACGACCATTTCACGAGTGTACTGCGAATATCAGTAGTACGGTAAAATACCAAATGTCCGACATCGCTGCGGCCGGAAAAAGATCCTGCAAGAAAGGTACCAACGAGGCCTGAAGAGAATCGTTCAGCGCGACAGAAGTGCAACCGTTCCGCTGCAGATTTCACTGCTGGGCGATCAACAACAGTTAGTGTGCGAAACATTCAACGAAATATCATCGATGTCGGCTTTCCGAGCCGAAGACCCACTCGTGTACCCTTGATGAATGCACGACACAAAGTTTTACGCCTCGCCTGGGCCCCTCAACACCGACATTGGACTGTTGATGACTGAAAACATGTTGCCTGTTCGGACGAGTATCGTTTCAACTTTTATCAAGCTATGGACGTGTACGGGTATGGAGACAACCTCATCAATCCATGGACCCTGCATGTCAGCGGGGGACTATTCAAGCTGATGGAGTCTCTGTAATGGTGTGGGGCGTGTGCAGTTGGAGTGATGTGGGACCCCTGACACATCTAGATACGACTCTGACAGGTGACACGTACGTAATCATCCTGTCTGGTCACCTGCTTCCAATCATGTCCATTGTGCATTCCGACGGACTTGGGCAATTCCAGCAGGACAATGCGACACCGCACACGTCCAGAATTAACCGAGCGGGGTGGCGCAGTGGTTAGACACTGGACTCGCATTCGGGAGGACGACGGTTCAATCCCGCGTCCGGCCATCCTGATTTAGGTTTTCCGTGATTTCCCTAAATCACTCCAGGCAAATGCCGGGATGGTTCCTCTGAAAGGGCACGGCCGACTTCCTTCCCAATCCTTCGCTAATCTGATGAGACCGATGACCACGCTGTCTGGTCTCCTTCCCCAAACCAACCAACCAACCAACGTCCAAAATTGCTACAGAGTGGCTCCAGAAACACTCTTCTAACACTTCCGCTGGTCACCAAATGCCCCAGACATGAACATTACTGAGCATATCTGGGATGCTTGCGACGTGCATTTCAGAATAGATCTCCACCCCCCACCCCACCCCACCCCCGTACTGTTACGGATTTATGGACAGCACTGCAAGATTCATGCTGTCAGTTCCCTCCAGCACTACTTCAGGCATTGGTTTGTCCATGCCACGTCGTGTTGCGGCACTTCGGCGTGCTCGCGGGGACCCTACACGGTATTAGGCATGAGTACCAGCCTTTTTGGCTCTTCTGTGTACTATTAGTAATAGAAGAATTAACATGTGATAACTGTTACTCCAATTACGAAAATGCATAGCTCAAATACTCTTTGGATCCGACGATGGTCTGATCCTAGACCGAAATCGGTCGTCAGTAATAAAATATGCTGCTATTGTAAAGGCAGTTCTTAACATTCATTAAAGGTTTACAACGCTATCTCCATAAAATATTTGTAGCAAATTACTTTAAAATAGTTGAGAACTGTGGTGTCACCGCCAGACACCACACTTGCTAGGTGGTAGCCTTTAAATCGGCCGCGGTCCATTAGTACATGTCGGACCCACGTGTCGCCACTGTCAGTAATTGCAGACCGAGCGCCGCCACACGGCAGGTCTAGAGAGACTTACTAGCACTCGCCCCAGTTGTACAGCCGACGTTGCTAGGAATGGTTCACTGAGAATTACGCTCTCATTAGCCGAGACGATAGCATAGCCTTCAGCTTAGTCAATTGCTACGACCTAGCAAGGCGCCATTTATCCTTTGCTATGTATCTAATGAAGCATGTACAGTAACAAGACCAATGTTCACCAATTGTGGATTAAAGTTAAGTATTCCAGCAGCTACGTACTTTTCTTTACAGCATTCATTAAGTATCCTGTTTCAGACCTCACGACATCCTGCGTGAGCTTATAGCGTGCATTTCGGCTTCCTCAAACAACACGGTGTTGGCACTTCTGCCGACACATCAAGAACACAAGACACCAAACATTTGTTTCCAATTTTTCGGGTTTATATAGTCTATTCCAACTAGTAATTGTAAATAAGTTCACGTGTACGGATACGACCTCCATGTTTTCATGTTATTTACTTATGCCGACACTGTATCTACCTACGCCACACCCGGCAACATGACCAGCTGGCTGCGGGAACTTTCAGTACCAGTGATTCGCGTCGCGGGCGACAGGGGGCGTGCATTATTGCCCGGAGCGCATGGCTCTGGCCCTGCGCCCTTATCAGCCACACAGGACGACGGCACAGCCGTTCCCACGAACTCTGACCTCGCCTACGGACCGAGAAGACGTTTTAATTACAGGATTATAGCTTACGCAGTTCCCGCGCACTTCCTTTTGCTGACAACGCCGCTATTACACCGCATGAAAATGCACACTCTTTTATTTTTGCGCTTCGCAAGCTTGAAATTACTGAGCCATTTTTTACGGAATAGGTCACCAGATTGGCTGCGCGTGAAACATAATTTCTCCCAAGTTGCTCGAGACTTATTAAAGTCTGAGGTATCGTCGATTAACCCATGAGGAGAAATTTTAACCTGTAACGGTACAGCTACAAAGCGTCATAATAGTCCGTCTGTCGCATTTTAAAGCATTTTACGACAGAACTTTTTACAACTTAATGTCGGCTAAATGTAGCATTCCACTACGTTCGTACGATTATTACATGCTTTAGTTTGACTCGCAATCGAAACTTAGGTTACTGATGTCAAAATGCGTCCTCGGTAATGGTAACAGTGATGGAAGAAGTCGGGCAGGTGTCTGTCTATATAAGAAGCTTTTCGAAAGTGTTTCATTAAGATCAAGAAATAAAATAATAGACACGGGTAGAAAAATTTATAGATGAAATATGAGAAGGAAGACCCATGGTTATATTTAAAAATGTGTCTTAACAAACTGTCAAGACAAGTGCCAATATTTCAAAAACTAAGAGTATGGAACGTCCCCTTACAAAAATTATTGAATTACTGTGCTGAGAAGCCTCTACGTTATTTGATATTCAAACAGCTGAGCAAAACTTAACGTACTCTACTCTCTTTACTTATTCTGATCAACACTAAACTGACACACAGTATTTCAAAACTCCCTACAAAAGAATGGCCCTGACTAACAATAACCTATACCTTTCATGAATCACTTACATCACAAAAATCTTCGTTACTCGAACTACTGCAATACAGCGAGCGCCAATACTGTCAGCTAAATAAAGGATTCAAACTACTAAAGGCACTAACTACTGATAGGTATAGTTAGCAAATGAGAGGTTTTGATAGAGAACAAACAACGTATTTACCTTAATAGTGTTCAAAAGTCATAATACATATATATATATCAGTTCATGACATCCAGTCTTACAAATTTACTGTCTTTGATGGACACACGTCCAGATCGTCCGCTTTCAAAACTCCGCCATCTCTGTCCCCACATCCACCACTGCTGGCGGCTCACCTCCAACTGTGCAACCCTATGCGCTGCTCCCATCCAACTGCCCAACACTACAATAGCGAATATTCCAACAATGCAAACCAGCCACAGACTGCACACAGCGCAGTCAGTGATTTTCATACAGAGCGCTTCGTGGCGTTACCAACATAAAAACCTAAACAACCTACTTTCAAGACGTGATCTTAAATGACAGAGGATGGTAAATGAATAACATGAAACACTTTTCTAACGTTTTGCAAAATATTAATTATGGCCATGAACCGGCTTTTGGCTTCTTAGTTCATCGTCAGGTGACAACTAAGTGTCACAAACACAGACAAAATGACATGCGGTTTCCACATGAATTGCTTATACAGAAGATGCAAATAATAATGATACATATAATGTTTACTAAGTCAAATATTACAGTTTTAAGTAACTCAGAAATAAAATTACATTCAATCAAAATTAAATCTTAATTTACAATTGTAATGTAATAACTGTATAAATGAAACTTGATTTAACACAGGAAGAAAAAGAATTGAGTTTGTTCATTTTAAACTAATCTGGCAATCTGTGTCATATATTCATTGCTTTCAAGTATTTCCAGTAACAGGAAAAATAAAGTTCTCAGTATTGGTTGAGGTATTAATACGTCATGTTTATGACTCGGTCAGCCTTCCTGCTTCATTGATGCAAGCTGCAACCACCCCTCTCCCGTTAGAGGACTCCAAAATGTAACACGTGATATGGCGGTGTGTAATGTGCTTGAGAAACAGCGTGAAACGCACATGGACGAAGAAGTGGTGACGTCACAGCGTGGAATTCCGCGTTCCATTACACTGTAAAGCGTGAAATGAAGAACCTCGGTCGTCAGATTTCGCCCCGTGGATTGGAACGTGACCAACGAGATGCGACATCGTTTTACGTCACAAGCAGAACTTGCGAGCCGCCATATTGTACGGAATTAAACTCCCTAATTAGCACTTTTTTTATTACAAAGTACTCGGTATGAATAGCTGCTACAGGTCATCAGAGAACTGAGGATCTCTCGTAAACGCGTCGTTTTAGGTGCGATTTGTTATAATAAAATGACAGAAAACTATATACCGGTAGTTTAAGGCTTGCATATTTTATGCTTTTTGTGTTATAACTCGTTTCAATGGTATGGCACAATTATAATTTATCAAAATCGCCTCCTTTTGGTACAATTTATCATTGCTAAATATCAAATAATGACGTTTGTAGATAAAACCTTTACATAGTGTATGCCATATAGGGAAATGAAATTACGAAACGAATCCCGATTTTGAAACCGAAGGTGATCAAATATTTTATTTCTGGGTGATGGTAGTCAACACCATCGATAATATGGATATTAGGCGTGTGCAAACTGACATTAGACATAGTACATTAAATTTAAAACCGAAAATGAGTTGGAGATTAAATTAACAAATAAATTCTACCAGTATGTAGCTCAGATCACTGTTCAGCATTATGTAGTATTGCTCTACCAATAATACGCGATTCGAGTCATTGACAAGTCCAGAATCTTCGCGATTTTCTCCACTCGCCATCGACAATCGCTAACAGAATTAAAGCAGCTATTTCGGGTGACTACATTTTGGTAAAGAAACTGTGATTTAAGCCTTAGATGCAGCAAGCCCTAGATGCAACAGGGCACTGACGGTGTAGACCGCTGCGATCACAAATCACGATTAGGAAAACGATATGTTTAGTGAGATGCAGCAGGTCGTTTCATAGCGAATAGCAACCACGGCGGACACCGGCGTCTGGCGTGCTTCGCTCGGAGAAACACGTCACGTGTGAGAACGGCTTTACTGTTGTTGGAAGGGTTCTGGAAAAATAGGATTCATCTGTACGAAAAACCGCTTACAGAATGCTAGTGCGACAATTTTTTTCTGTTTGTTTTTATCTGTAATTCCGTTGGCAACCGTGTGCACCACGAACGTATCCTTGTCAATATATTTTGAATAAACTGCGGCATCGGTCGTAAAGATTGAAATCCTTTAACTAACAACTTTCGATCTAACAACTGCTGAGGTCACAAGATAGCTTCTTCTGTAATTGAAAATTACTGTATGCAGTAAAAGTGAAGATATCTGTTGGAAGTAATCACCGTAGTACATGTCACATCTCATGGAAAATGTTGTGTTATTATGATTTGGGCCTACAAGGCTCGAATAGTTGGCACTGAATATGGTGACACAGTGACCGAAATCGATCTGTAAAATAAAGGATTTCAGTCGTTACGACCGATGCTGCCATTGATCCAAAAATTTTTATGTCCTACTCGACGTACGTAGTAGTAGTAGTATGGTATTCTGCCTTACGGCAGGTCTTGTCATGGGTTAAGCGTCTTCCACTTTTATCTGTCCACAGCCAGTCTTTTCATTTCTGAATATTTGTCTCCTTTTATATTGTCCAGCATTTGATATCTTCTTTTTCCTCTTTCCCTTTTTCCCTCCACGATTCCTTCTATTCCTTCCTTCAATAAACAGTCCCTCCTCAAACAATGTCCAACCCAGTTTCGTGTTCTCTTTCTGATAACTTTCAGCATGTTTTTTTCTTCTCCAACTCATCTTAATACTTCATTTCCTACTCGGTCTTCCAATTTCACTTTTTCCATTCTTCTCCATATTCACATCTCTAATGCCTCCAGTCTTCTTTCATCTTCCTTCCTCAATGTCCAGGTCTCCGCACCATATAGTGCAATGCTCCAGATGTAACATTCGGCAAGTCTTTTCCTCAGACCTTTGATTAGTGGTCCACAAAGTAATTTCTGTTTCCTCTTGAATCCTTCTTTTGCCTTTGCAATTCTTTTCCTAATTTCTGTTGAGCAATACACATCATCCATTATTACACTTCCCAAGTAATTGAAGTTATTCACTTGCTCTATTTCCTCTCCCCCTATTTTCATACGGCATTTTCTCCGCTTTCCTCCAATTACCATGCTTTTCGTTTTCTTCTTGTTAATCTTCATTCTTCTAATTTTGTGCTTAGATCATCTAACATTTGTTCCATCTCTCTTGCACTCTCTGTCATCACAACCATGTCGTCTGCAAATCTTACACACACCACTCTCCGACCCCCTGTAGAAGCTCCTCTCCTTCCATCAAAACTTTAATAATTTCCTTCAGATATATATTGAACAGTGTTGGTGTAAACAACCCCCTTGTCTTACATCTCTTCCCAGTTCTATTTCTTCACTCATCACACCTCCCGTTCTTACTCTTGCTCTCTGGTTCAAATATAAATTTCTAATTAGCCGTCTATCCCTCCAGTCAACTCCATGTTTCCTTAGGATTTCCGTCAGTTTGCCCCATCTGACACAGTCAAAAGCCTTTTCAAGATCAATAAACACCTTTATTTTCTTCTCCGTGTACCTCTTCGCTATCACTCTCAGTAGCCCAATGCCATCTCTAGTTCCCACTCCTCGTCTGAAACCAAGTTGTTCATCTCCTATTACGCAATTCAGCTTTCCATATATCCTTCTGTTGAGCGTCCTCAGCAAGACTTTGGCTGCATGCGATATCAGGCTCATTGTTCTATGTTCCTCGCACTTTTTGCTGTTCTTTTTCTTTTCTATGGGTAATAAGATACTTTCTGTAAAGTCCTTTGGCCATTTTCCTGTCATGTATATTTCATTACACAATTCAATCAACTCCCTTTTCCCTTCTTTCTCCAATGACTTTAACTGTTCCGCAGGAATCTCATCACCTCCTTCATAGATTCTTCAATCTCACTAGTTAGTTTTGAATTTCCTTTGTCATCATCTGCAACTTTATCTTCGTCTTCTTACTTGGTCGGCTGTCTGCAGCGTATAGCAATTCTATATATTCTTCCCATCTTGCCGGCCGCTGAGGCCGAGCGGTTCTAGGCGCTCCAGTTCGGAACCACGCGGCTGCTACGGTCGCAGATTCGAATCCTGCCTAGGGCATGGATGTGTGTGATGTCCTTAAGTTAGGTTCAAGTAGTTCTAAGTCTAGGGGACTGATGACCTCAGATGTTATATCCCATATAGCTCAGAGCCATTTGAACTTTCCCATCTTCTCATTATTTCTTGGGGTTCACTCACCATTTCACCGTCTGCAGCCTCTACTTCCTTTAGTCCATTGTTGTTTCTCTTTTCTCTGAATGTCAAATCTATAGCTTCTTCGTACATCAGATCATATTGTCCTTCTTTCTCTAACTTCTCTATATTGTCACACTTTTCTGTCAGCCATTTCTCCTTAGTTTTTTCTGTCTCCCTTCTTTATTCATTAGGTAACCTCCTGTAGTTGCGCTTCCCTTCTTCTGTGTTTACAGTTTTCCATTTACTGCGATCATCCATCTTTTCCTTCCTTCCTTTTCCATTTTCCCAAATCTCTGGAGTCCTCGTTGTATTCCCCTCCAGCAGAGACGATTCAGCGGAAGCTTTACCTCCGGAATACGTACGTCGAATAGAGTATATGATCACTCATACTGACTGTGACGCTAGGATCGATGGATGAAATGGGAGGTTCATGTGTTCGATGACACAGCAGTTAACGAATTGAATGTGTAGCCAGATGCACAGTTCAGGCCGGCCGGAGTGGCCGAGCGGTTCTAGGCGCTTCAGTCTGCAACTGCGCGACTGCTACGGTCGCAAGTTCGAATCCTGCCTCGGGAATCGATGTGTGTGATGTCTTTAGGTTAGTTAGGTTTAAGTAGTTCTAAGTTCTAGGGGACTGATGACTTCAGATGTTATGTCCCATAGTGCTCAGAGCCATTTGAGTCATTTTTGAGCACAGTTCAGACTGCAGCGTAAGTCGTAGTGGATGTGCGCAAACAGCCCAGGCAGCCATACGAGTCGAAAAAAGTAAACGTAGGCTAGGTAAATCTTTCAGTCACTGTACCATCAATGGCACTTAGCGAAGGCTTCAGAGAATAGCGAGGAGTGCTGGACCACGGCATTTCCGGATACAGTCGCGTAAGAGGACGGAGCTACACGGCACGTTCACGGCAGTGACAGCGGCCACTGCGGGAGCCTACTACAGCCCTGGTATGAAGCACAAATATCTCTGACCTTCCCTCCACTTCGATACTCCGACTGGCCGTGGAATACAAATCACTAGCAGATCCTAAGCAATTGTAGAACATTCTTCCTGTGGTCGGAGAACTCATCAGGCAAGCATGACAACAGCCATAAACCTAATGCACAGAAGCGCTGCTAGGGCGTAACAGGTAAGTATAACCCACACGTAACTCTTACAGAAATGCCCGGGGAACTGAAATGGAAGTCCTCAGAAGAACAACGACGTAGTTTCTGTGAAAGCCAGTTGGGTAAATGAAGAGAATCTGTATTCGAATGAGACTGTGGGCAACCATCGTAGCCGGCCGAGGTGGCCGAGCGGTTCTAGGTGCTTCAGTCTGGAACCGTGCGATCGCTACGGTCGCAGGTTCGAATCCTGCCTCGGATGTGTGTGATGTCCTTAGGTTAGTTAGGTTTAAGCAGTTCTAAGTTCTAGGGGCTGATGACCTCAGAAGTTGAGTCCCATAGTGCTCAGAGCCATTTGAACCATTTGAACCACCCATCGTATATTTGACATACCGTATTTAACGGTCTTATAAGACACACTTTTTTCTGTGAAAAATTGCCTCCAAAATTCAGGTGCGTATTACACTCGAAATCAATATAAAAATGTTCACTATTTGATTCAAAATTCCCGCCAGTCTTAAAAATGGCCACATATTCGATGCCGAGGGAAACCTACCTGGCAACAATGGATTGAACTGGCGGCAGCAGTGCACCGATGGGACAAACATGAGTTGCGAGGATTCACAAGCTCGCTAACGTCTCCCTCCCGCACCGCCATCACAAACCCGGAACACTGTCTAGCCTACGATGCGTCATTGCAGTCTTCGGTGCCAGTGAACATGAACTGAAAGCGATTTGTGTTGTCGGTAACAGTACAATATTTTTGTTAGTAGCTAATTTCGTAATGGAAAAAAATAAAAGGCATTCATATGATACGGGCTCTAAATTGAAAGTAATAGCATAAGCAGAAGAACATGGAAGCAGAGCAGCTGAGCAGAATTTCTGCTCTCTACCAACAAAAATAACCGTTCGCGATTTGCGGGATAGTAAAGAAGAACTGAAAAAAATGAAGAAGACGAAATGTGTAAACAGAGGACTGGATGCAACAAGAGCGAAACTAGAAGATGGTGTGTTAAAATGGATTCGAGGACACCGTCAATACGGCGCTGGAATTAACACAAAAACGATTCAAATAGACGCTAGTAAACTGGCGCTACAGTGGAACTTAACAGACTTTCAGGGTGGAGTTGGCTGGTGCTACAGCTTTATGGAGAGTCATGGAAGTAAAATCAAAATATCTCAGAAAATATCATCTTTCCATCGCTTTATTTTCAACATCGAAAGAAAACCAGTGTGAAACTGCTCTGACGTATGATGTGCCGAATGACACAACGGTTGCCATGAAAGGTACTAAAACTGTAACAAGTGGACATGAAAAAATGTACTCCACTGTTGTCCTTTCACGTCGTACTGACGGTAGTAAAAGTAATGCGATGATGATTTTCAAGCGCAAAACAATGACAAAACTTTCTGAAATATCGCCAGGTGTTGGTTGGTTGGTCGGTCCCACTGGATTAGGGAAGGGTGGGGAAGGAAGTTGGTCGTGCCCTTTCAAACGAAGGGTGTTGTTATTCATGTACATGACAAGGGTTGAATGGACGAGACTCGTATGAAATTATGGATTAACAGAGTGTGGGAGAGAAAGAAAGGTGTTTTATTGAAGAAGAGTTCTCTTCTTGTGCTAGATCAGTTTAGTAGTCATTTGAAAAATTCTGTGAAAGATAAATTGAAACAGGGAAGTACAGAGCTTTCAGTTATTCCGGGAGGACTTACTTCACAGCTGCAATCTCTTGATGTCTCGACAAAAAAATAAACCATTTAAAGCGTACATGAAAGAGACATGAAACAAATGGATGATGCATGAAGCCCTACATGAATTGACGCTGAAGGGAGCTATAAAACGATGTACAATCAAAGAAGTGTGTCAGTGGATAAAACAGGCCTGGTCTAGAGTGAGACAAGACATTATCGTTAAACCGTTCAAGAAGTGCGACATAAGTAACGCTCTCTATGGCAGTGAACACCATCTTATATATGAAGAGGTCAACGACGACGACAAAGAGGAAGAAAAACAAGAAGAAGAAAAAAAGAAGAAGTTCAGATGACGATTTTCAGAGATTTTAAAGGTCTGTTTGGTTTTATAAACTAAGAATTCTTTAAAAATATAACATTATAATCTAATAATAGAAATGGTAAAAACGTTATTTTTAAAATTGCTTAAAATTAAAGTGCTTCTTACAGTACGTTGAGAAAAATATAGAGAGATTAGGGGGCCTACAAATACAGACAATCATCTTTGCCTCGCTCAATATGCGAGTGGTAAAGGAACGAAAATCGATAATATTGGTTCTAAGTCCCTCTGCTATGCGCTGTACTTTGTATTTCGGAGTACATCTGTAGATGCAGATGCAGGTCTTTACCGCTGCACGGTGCAGCTTCCCCACCATCTCCATTATGATCTCAAGGTGAACGTGGCGTGCTGATAACCAACGGCTGTTAAAGAGCCAGACCCCATAAAGATCTTTTATGACGGCCATTGCCTCTGTCGCAACGACGACTTCTTCCGAGGGATGAAGAATGAACCTTTTGCTTGAAGATTAGAACGAAAGAAGGTCCTACTCACACATGGTCCATTAGTTGATCAATATATAAATCTCATCTGGGTACTGAATTGGCATGGTTCTCTTCTTCTTCCTCTCCTTTTTTCATTTCAAGGAGTGGCTGCTGGCCCGTTCAGAAACCAAACGAATTTAACAAAACTGTTGCCTCCATCTCTTCACTGGTCGTCCTACATTCCGTTTTCGAGTTTGGTTCAAAATGTGAAGCTTGCCATGGCAGGCGCTCATTTGGCATCCTTTTGATATGATCGTACTGTTTTTTGTAGTGTCTAAACGTCTTGTTTTATATCTTCACTCCACACTCTGTCTCTTAACGTTAGTCCAAGAAATGAAAGAAATCTCATCCCAGCTGCCCCAGTTCTTCGTTCGTCTCCTTTTCTTAGAATCTACTTTTCCTCATGAGACGTAGAGCAAGTTTAACTACCACGTTGTGCACCCTTAGTGCTACCTCTTTCCTTATAGTTCTGCCAAGATAACCTTCTTATACAACTGCTTTTTGCATTATATTTCTGTATGTTCTGAACAACATCTGAAGTAGTTTTGTATATTGGTATCTTTGTCCCAAGATACTTAAAACAATTTATCTGTTCTATTATTTTATTGTTTATCAATATTTTGGCTCTTCTTATGTGTTTCTCTTCCACTTCCTTAGTTTTGTTTTATTTACAGATATAACCACTTGATAAGTTTGTAAAACGTTACTCGATTTAGACATATTTTCTTGTAAAGCACTTTCATTGGCTGCCAGGAGAACTTGGTCGTCTGCAAGTACACAGTGATTCAGTTGTCCCTACCTACAGATTTTATGCGACCTGCAATGCCTTCAGAAACCACACACAAGATTTTCATATTTTCTTGCTCACAATGGGAAAACTAATAGTCCTATAGAAAAAAATGAACATAATTTTAGGATATTTAATGTAGTTAAATTTTATACTTGCATACGTTTTTTCTAGAGGTCACAGATTGTGAGTTATTCAAGAAAAACGCATCTGAAAGTCACTTTTGTACGTTTTCCTTGAATAATTCGAAAACTAAGGCCTCTAGCGAATGTATCCCAAGAAGGTCCTGTTCATTTTTCCCATAGGACTGACAATTTATGTGTAGTGTGAAAGGGAATATGAAAATCTTGCTTGTGGTATTTGAGGGTGTTGCATGTTGCATAAAACCCAAAGGTAGGGGCAGCTGAATCACTGTGTGTTAATAATTTTTTTTCCTTGCCAGGTAAATCACAGGCTTTTTAGAATTCCATTATTCTACAACTTTGGTGATATAGCTATCCATTGGTGACATGCCACATCCTTGTTTGGCCCTGGTTTACAGTCAATAAGTCTTCGCTTATACTTATTTTAGTGTTATCGTGTAGTGCTCTAATGGCATTCATTAAATTTAGGCGTACATTGTAGTCACTGAGTACATCCCATAATTTCATCCCCACTACCTTATCACAGTCCAAGAAGAGCAGAAATAGTGGCCTGTTGATCTCTCTTCTCTTTTCTGTCAATTGTGTCAAAACAAATGTTGCACATACACAGAACCTGCCTTTACGAAATCCGGATTGCTCCTCTCGTAAAAATGTTTTAGCTATTGGCAGGAGTTTCCTTTTAATAACAAAAAAATGGTTCAAATGGCTCTGAGCACTATGGGACTTAACGTCTTAGGTCATCAGTCCCCTAGAACTTAGAACTACTTAAACCTAACTAACCTAAGGACATCACACACATCCATGCCCAAGACAGGATTCGAACCTGCGATCGTAGCGGTCGCGCGGTTCCAGACTGAAGCGCCTAGAACTGCTCGGCCACACCGGCCGGCTTTTAATAACATATGAATAGCTTTTATAATCAGCATTTAAAACGAATATACCCACGTAATTTGGACATTTTTTACCTCCTTTCTTGTGTATAATTCTACCTACCTTCCTTTCCTCTGGAATGCGATTTTAATGCTTGGTATTTCACGTTTGGAGAGTAGTCGCATCTTGGCGGATGCGAGTAGGGGAAAAGGGAATGTGGAAGAACTCCACTGCAGCCATTACTCGCAGTGGAGGAACTGCAGGGAGTCTGTTGTGGGAGGAACTGAAGACATCGCACTGCGGGTTCGCAGGTGTTGCGGCGCTGCATTCGCATTCATCTCTCCCGTTAGCCACTACCAGGGCGGAAATCATGATTTCGGGAAGGACCGGGCAGTTGCCATGCAGACTGCAGGCTACGAGCGCGTCGTCCGGAATGAGTTACGCGTAAAGCTGCGGTCCGCCGGGAATTTCAATGCGCTGCTTTTGGCAGCAGACGCCGCTGCGATCAGACCCGCAACACGTCGCCGCATAATCAGAAAACCGAGAATATCGTGAACTCAATCCGTCCTCTAATCCCATTCGCGCCTATAAATTTATTGCGGATTTGTCAATTTTCTCATACAATCTTGCGAGCAGTCTGTGATGTGCCATAACGTTCAAATATGTAAACTACAAACATGTACCCAACGTGCAACGTATTAATGATGAAATACCACCCAGTGGGCAGAAAACTTTTAGGAATACCGAGGAAAAGGTGGGAAATTCAATAATGTCAATCAAGAGGGAGTAACAGGAAAATACCTGATACATGGCCGGCCGCGGTGGCCGTGCGGTTCTAGGCGCTGCAGTCCGGAACCGCGGGACTGCTACGGTCGCAGGTTCGAATCCTACCTCGGGCATGGATGTGTGTGATGTCCTTAGGTTAGTCAGGTTTAAGTAGTTCTAAGTTCTAGGGGACTGATGACCTAAGATGTTAAGTCCCATAGTGCTCACAGCCATTTGAACCATTTGAACCTGATACATGAAAAGAAGAACAAGAACACGAATACTGTGTAAGATCGTGTCCACATACGCGCATGTATATTCACGCACTCATGTACAGAAAAGTTAAAAAGTAATTTTGCAGAAAATAAATGATTTTTTTTTTGTTTGCATACAAGAGAGCATCCACTACTTTCAGTAGGATATTTTTCATTTTCTTATCCAAAGTATGTAATTCACTTGTTTGAAAATTTCCGCCATTTAATAGCTGTAGTGATCTAGAAACAGCGATCTTATCGTTTTACTAAAAATTGAGAATGATTAAATAATTTTCATCTTATGTGGAAGGCTATTGTAAATGTCTATCGCATTATTCGCAATGGAAATTTTCAGAGCTGAGGTCCTTACTGACTGGACATGGAACTTTCCTTTTTTCCTTGTATCATACTGATGGACATTGCAGAGCATCTATTTGTAAGGAGCAGTCAAATGGAAATGAGACAGATGGAAAAAGTAAGTAAACTTTTCAGTATTTCAAAAGTAATCGGTATATCTGTTAATACATTTATCCCACTGTGAGAGAAGACGGTCAGTACCTTCATGGTAAAATGTCCGCGATTGCCTATCGAACCATGATTGTATCTACGCGTACACCTCTTCATCAGAAGAAAATCGACAGCCAAGAATGTCTTTCCTCAGGGCTCTAGATAACTGTGTAAATCACACGGGGAAAGATCGGGGTTGTGTGGAGGATGTGTAAGGACTTCCCACCGAAACTTCTGCTGCGTACTCGAAACAACCTTGCCAACATGTGGGCAAGCTCACTACGCTGCAGAAGTTTCATTTGGAAACTCTTACTCAGGGTGGTCAGAAAGTCTGAAAAGCTTGTAACGGTGTTGTAGGGTAGGTTGTGCTTGGAAATAACTGTTAAGAAAAAAATTCGTTGGGCCGTTTCCGAGTTAATTAGTAGTGAAGCTAGCCAATCAGACCTGTGCGCACGCAAATTCAAGCTCCCGCTAAATAGAAGTAGCATTTGTAGTTCTAATTACGTAGATGATAGCGCAAGAGACTGCTTAGCCTTCCGCTCTGGTTCGAATCCTTAGTACCGTCGCATGTCTAATTTTCGTTTCACTCACTTGTTCGATTTTAGGAAACGAAACGAAGATCGCGTTTGGTGACACCGTCTCTGGCGGGCCGTTTCGATTTATGCGCGCAACGGTCTGATTGGATAACTTCAGTGCTAATTACTTCGGAAACGGCTTATCGAATTTTATTCTTGAGAGTTATTTCTCAGCATAACCTACCCTGCAATATCCTTACAAGCCTTTCAGGTTGTTTCTGACCACCCCGCATAAGGAGCGATCGAAAATTTTCCGTTTAGGAGCCTTGCTGCATTACATATGCAACCCCGTGCGATGCGGATGACCCCTTATACGAGGTTTGGAACTTAAATAGTGGCAACTATTTATTCACAATCGACACAAAAGAGTTACATGTTTGCACCTGTTACTGTCCTTCAAAGTAGTCACCAGCGTTGTGTAGAACCCGTTGCCAGTGATGTGGAAGGCGTAGTATACCGTTAGCAGAGCCTGTTCTGTCGATGGTGATAATGGAGCGGTCTACTGCCTGTCCAATCTCTGGAACAGTTCTGAAGCGAATTCCGCGAAGTGGTTCCTTCATCTTCGGAATTAAATCAAAGTCACAAGGACTTAATTCGCATTACTGTTCGTTTTTGGAGCATCACCTGCGACCAGCTTTGCGAAAGAAGCGGCGACACTTTCTGTGCAACCTGCCCATCATTACGCACGACAATGCGCGGGCGCATACAACGGAAGCGGTAGCTGCTCTGTTCGGTCGATAGGACTGGGAAGTACTGTAGCATCCACCATTCCGAAGATGAAGGAACCACTTCGTGGCATTCGTTTCAGAATTGTTCCAGAGATTCGACAGGCAGTAGACCACTCCATTCACACCGTCAACAGGCCCTGCTAAAGGTATACTACGCCTTCCACATCGCTGGCAACGGGTTACGGGATCTACACGAAGCTGGTGACTACTTTGAAGGACAGTAACAGGTGCAAACGTGCAACTCTTTCGTATCGGTTGTGAATAAATAGTTGCCAACCCTCGTACATCCTCCATACAGTCCCAATCTTTCCCCTTCGATGTATATTTTGCAGAGGCCTCAGGAAAGACATTTGTGGCCGCCGACGTCATTCGCATGAAGGGGTGCGCGCCTGGGAACAATCCTGTTTCCGTAGGCAACCGCAAACATTTCTCCACGAAGGCTCTGACCGTCTTATCTAACAGTGGGATAAATGTAGTAAGAGTTACGACGATTACTTTTGAAATAAGAAACAGTTTACTTTCTTGTTTTCAACTCGTTTTCATTTGACTACACCTCAGAGGAACATTACAGACAGAAAAATACGGCTAGCTTATGGACAAGCCAAGGTAGCCATTTTCGTAAACAGTGTGTGTGGTATCAACGTTCGATACCATACTTGTTAGTGGTTGCAGTTATCGATCGTGGTCCGTATTTGTATGGTTGGACTCGCGAGTCGTGACCAGAGCCGCTAGCGCCGCTCCGCGGCTTGTATCGAGTCTCTAGCGAGCTCTCGTCCACTCTTGCTCGGGACGTCAAGTAGTAAAGTAGCACAGCCTCCAGTTGATAGCAGATAGAAAAATACGGACAGGGGAGGAAATGTGCACTTTAATACAGCCATGGTAGCCATTTTCGTAAACAGTGTGATACGCGAGTCACAGCCGACAAGTGCCGCTGGAGAGTGCTGCAGTCGCAAATCGCGAGGAGCACATCCCGTGTAATACACCAACTCCTTTAGGAGTGTACCAACCACGTCAGAGACCACGTCCGAAGTGCTTCACGTCGACAAACGCGCCCCGTGTGTGGTCGTCATTAGCTGTCGCGCAGATCGTAGATGTAGATGTAGACGTAGAGCCACCATCGACAGCTATCAGTGACGGGTTCTGGAGAACTGGAACGCTTGCGGCACGGCTATTTTTAGGCGGGGGAGGGCAGCAGCCTGCCGTAAGCTGAGAGCTAGGCCCGCGGCTGCGGTCGCGGCTCCGCCATTTTCCGATCGTCGCCTCTTGCGCCACGTTACGTCAGCGCCGACCCGGCTGGTCTTTCAGCAGCGCGCCTGCGCACTGGGTCTCTCTTCCCTTGTGCACTCTGCCAGCCTGATGCCCCGCTCACGGCGGCCGGCCGTTGTGGCCGAGCGGTTCTAGGCGCTTCAGTCTGGAACCGCGCGACCGCTACGGTCGCAGGTTCGAATCCTGCCTCGGGCATAGATGTGTGTGATGTCCTTAGGTTAGTTGGGTTTAAGTAGTTCTAAGTTCTAGGGGACTGATGACCTCAGATGTTAAGTCCCATAGTGCTCAGAGCCATTTGAACCATTCGCTCACGGGCGGCGTCATTCAAATCTTGATTGCCTCCTACACGGGCCGCTTTCTTGTTTCAATCGACTACTAGTACAATTAAAGACCGCCGCAAAATTCGTAATGGGAGTTCTTGACAAAAGTCGCATGGCTGATTCTCCACACTCCTGAGGACTGAAAGCATAGGTAAAGTCTCTCCCAAATATTCCAAAAAAATCTTCATTTCTTTGGTCGAGAAAATATATCAACTACAATACCTGACAAAAAAAATAGAAACATCGAGAAGTTATGGTCAAATGTCAACGGTACTTAGCATACATAACCACCCCTGGGGCCGTAATAACGGCCTTGATACGCCTGGGCATTGAGTCAAACAGAGCTTGGATGGCGTGTGCAGGTACAGCTGCCCATGCGGCTTCAACACGATACCACAGTTCATCAAGAGTATTGACTGGCGTATTGTGACGTAAACTACACTACTGGCCATTAAAATTGCTACACCTAGAAGAAATGCAGATGATAAACGGGTATTCATTGGACAAATATACACTCCTGGAAATGGAAAAAAGAACACATGGACACCGGTGTGTCAGACCCACCATACTTGCTCCGGACACTGCGAGAGGGCTGTACAAGCAATGATCACACGCACGGCACAGCGGACACACCAGGAACCGCGGTGTTGGCCGTCGAATGGCGCTAGCTGCGCAGCATTTGTGCACCGCCGCCGTCAGTGTCAGCCAGTTTGCCGTGGCATACGGAGCTCCATCGCAGTCTTTAACACTGGTAGCATGCCGCGACAGCGTGGACGTGAACCGTATGTGCAGTTGACGGACTTTGAGCGGGGGCGTATAGTGGGCATGCGGGAGGCCGGGTGGACGTACCGCCGAATTGCTCAACACGTGGGGCGTGAGGTCTCCACAGTACATCGATGTTGTCGCCAGTGGTCGGCGGAAGGTGCACGTGCCCGTCGACCAGGGACCGGACCGCAGCGACGCACGGATGCACGCCAAGACCGTAGGATCCTACGCAGTGCCGTAGGGGACCGCACCGCCACTTCCCAGAAAATTAGGGACACTGTTGCTCCTGGGGTATCGGCGAGGACCATTCGCAACCGTCTCCATGAAGCTGGGCTACGGTCCCGCACACCGTTAGGCCGTCTTCCGCCCACGCCCCGACATCTTGCAGCCCGCCTCCAGTGGTGTCGCGACAGGCGTGAATGGAGGGACGAATGGAGACGTGTCGTCTTCAGCGATGAGAGTCGCTTCTGCCTTGGTGCCAATGATGGTCGTATGCGTGTTTGGCGCCGTGCAGGTGAGCGCCACAATCAGGACTGCATACGACCGAGGCACACAGGGCCAACACCCGGCATCATGGTGTGGGGAGCGATCTCCTACACTGGCCGTACACCACTGGTGATCGTCGAGGGGACACTGAATAGTGCACGGTACATCCAAACCGTCATCGAACCCATCGTTCTACCATTCCTAGACCGGCAAGGGAACTTGCTGTTCCAACAGGACAATGCACGGCCGCATGTATCCCGTGCCACCCAACGCGCTCTAGAAGGTGTAAGTCAACTACCCTGGCCAGCAAGATCTCCGGATCTGTCCCCCATTGAGCATGTTTGGGACTGGATGAAGCGTCGTCTCACGCGGTCTGCACGTCCAGCACGAACGCTGGTCCAACTGAGGCGCCAGGTGGAAATGGCATGGCAAGCCGTTCCACAGGACTACATCCAGCATCTCTACGATCGTCTCCATGGGAGAATAGCAGCCTGCATTGCTGCGAAAGGTGGATATACACTGTACTAGTGCCGACATTGTGCATGCTCTGTTGCCTGTGTCTATGTGCCTGTGGTTCTGTCAGTGTGATCATGTGATGTATCTGACCCCAGGAATGTGTCAATAAAGTTTCCCCTTCCTGGGACAATGAATTCACGGTGTTCTTATTTCAATTTCCAGGGGTGTATTATACTAGAACTGACATGCGATTACATTTTCACACAATTTGGGTGTATAGATCCTGAGAAATCAGTACTCAGAACAACCACCTCTGGCCGTAATAACGGCCTTGATACGCCTGGGCATTGAGTCAAACAGAGCTTGGATGGCATGTGCAGGTACAGCTGCCCATGCGGCTTCAACACGGTACCACAGTTCATCAAGAGTATTGACTGGCGTATTGTGACGAGCCAGTTGCTCGGCCACCATTGACCAGACATTTTCAGTTGGTGAGAGATCTGGAGAATGTGCTGGCCAGTGCAGCAGTCGAACATTTTCTGTATCCAGAAAGGCCCTTACAGGACCTGCAACATGCGGTCGTGCATTATCGTGCTGAAATGTAGGATTTCGCAGGTATCGATTGAAGGGTAGAGCCACGGGTCGTATCTGAAATGTAACGTCCACTGTTCAAAGTGCCGTCAGTGAGAAGAAGAGGTGACCGAGACTTGTAACCAATGGCACCCCATACCATCACGCCGGGTGATACGCCAGTATCGCGAAGACGAATACACGCTTCCAAGTGCGTTCACCGCGATGTCGCCAAACACGGATGCGACCATTATGATGCAGTAAATAGAACCTGGATTCACCCGAAAAAATGACGTTTTGCCATTCGTGCACCCAGGTTCGTCGTTGAGTACACCATCGCAGGCGCTCCTGTCAGTGGTGCAGCGTCAAGGGTAACCGGAGCCATGGTCTCCGAGCTAGTAGTCTATGCTGCTGCAAACGTCGTCGAACTGTACGTGCAGATGGTTGTTGACTCAGGGATCGAGACGTGGCTACACGATCCGTTACAGCCATGCGGATAAGATGCCTGTCATCTCGACTGCTAGTGACACGAGGCCGTTGGGATCTAGTACGGCGTTCCGTATTACCCTCCTGAACCCACCGATTCCATATTCTGCTAACAGCCATTGGATCTCGACCAACGCGAGCAGCAATGTCGCGATACGATAAACCGCAATCGCGATAGGCGACAATCCGACATTTGTCAAATTCGGAAACGTGATGGTATGCATTTCTCCTCCTTACACGAGGGATCACAACAACGTTTCACCAGGCAACGCCGGTCAACTGCTGTTTGTGTATGAGTAATCGGTTGGAAACTTCCCCATATCAGCACGTTGTAGGTCTCGCCACCGTCGCCAACCTTGTGTGAATGCTCTGAAAAGCTAATCATTTGCATATGACAGTATCTTCTTCCTGTCGGTTAAATTTCGCGTCTGTAGCACGTCATTTTCGTGGTGTAGCAATTTTAATGGGCTAGAGTGTACATATTAAAGTCTGGGTGCCCTTTGACAAGTAGAACCAGAGTAGCTTAGTGGTGTCCGTGTTTAGTTTTGATACCCGGGCTGGTAGAGTACATAAGGGTCGCGAACAACGTCATGTGTTGAGTGATCACTGTGAAGGATACGGACCTGTCGCGTACTCGTTCGAGACACGTTATCAGCATCTGACAGATTCCGAAAGGGGCCTCTTTGTGGGGCTTCATGTTAGTGGCTGGTCGAATCGTGCAGTAACTACACTCCTCGAAATGGAAAAAAGAACACATTGACACCGGTGTGTCAGACCCACCATACTTGCTCCGGACACTGCGAGAGGGCTGTACAAGCAATGATCACACGCACGGCACAGCGGACACACCAGGAACCGCGGTGTTGGCCGTCGAATGGCGCTAGCTGCGCAGCATTTGTGCACCGCCGCCGTCAGTGTCAGCCAGTTTGCCGTGGCATACGGAGCTCCATCGCAGTCTTTAACACTGGTAGCATGCCGCGACAGCGTGGACGTGAACCGTATGTGCAGTTGACGGACTTTGAGCGGGGGCGTATAGTGGGCATGCGGGAGGCCGGGTGGACGTACCGCCGAATTGCTCAACACGTGGGGCGTGAGGTCTCCACAGTACATCGATGTTGTCGCCAGTGGTCGGCGGAAGGTGCACGTGCCCGTCGACCAGGGACCGGACCGCAGCGACGCACGGATGCACGCCAAGACCGTAGGATCCTACGCAGTGCCGTAGGGGACCGCACCGCCACTTCCCAGCAAATTAGGGACACTGTTGCTCCTGGGGTATCGGCGAGGACCATTCGCAACCGTCTCCATGAAGCTGGGCTACGGTCCCGCACACCGTTAGGCCGTCTTCCGCTCACGCCCCAACATCGTGCAGCCCGCCTCCAGTGGTGTCGCGACAGGCGTGAATGGAGGGACGAATGGAGACGTGTCGTCTTCAGCGATGGGAGTCGCTTCTGCCTTGGTGCCAATGATGGTCGTATGCGTGTTTGGCGCCGTGCAGGTGAGCGCCACAATCAGGACTGCATACGACCGAGGCACACAGGGTCAACACCCGGCATCATGGTGTGGGGAGCGATCTCCTACACTGGCCGTACACCACTGGTGATCGTCGAGGGGACACTGAATAGTGCACGGTACATCCAAACCGTCATCGAACCCATCGTTCTACCATTCCTAGACCGGCAAGGGAACTTGCTGTTCCAACAGGACAATGCACGTCCGCATGTATCCCGTGCCACCCAACGTGCTCTAGAAGGTGTAAGTCAACTACCCTGGCCAGCAAGATCTCCGGATCTGTCCCCCATTGAGCATGTTTGGGACTGGATGAAGCGTCGTCTCACGCGGTCTGCACGTCCAGCACGAACGCTGGTCCAACTGAGGCGCCAGGTGGAAATGGCATGGCAAGCCGTTCCACAGGACTACATCCAGCATCTCTACGATCGTCTCCATGGGAGAATAGCAGCCTGCATTGCTGCGAAAGGTGGATATACACTGTACTAGTGCCGGCATTGTGCATGCTCTGTTGCCTGTGTCTATGTGCCTGTGGTTCTGTCAGTGTGATCATGTGATGTATCTGACCCCAGGAATGTGTCAATAAAGTTTCCCCTTCCTGGGACAATGAATTCACGGTGTTCTTATTTCAATTTCCAGGAGTGTAGATTCGTGGCACGTTCGGACGTGAGAGAGGCTCTATGTTGGACTGCATGAGAGCATAAAGATAGGCGTACTGGTCACGCTTCCGGTGGACCACATCTGGCCACCACAACGGAGGACCAACGTATTGTTCACCGAGTACACTGCAGCCCCCGCGCCTGGCATCCGAGGACAAGTAACAGACTCCCTGCAACATTGTGTGGGTCATCGTGTATCATTGGAATGGGGAATTACCATCATATGCATAGGCTGCCGTTGACACCACAATACAAACGGCTGCGTGTAGAGTTGTGCGGCGACTTGGAAGCGTAGGTGTCGCATTTTGCTCAGCAGTGAATGTCGTAGTGCTGTACGACCACGGTCGACCATCGTTAGCGTGTTTGGTAACGACCTGGGGAAACACCTCATTCTTCCAATGTTTTCGAGACGCATAGCGAGTTACTCTGGTATCACGGCATGGGGGCTCCTTGCGCCTAATAGTTCCCAGAGACCATATGTGTTTACAAAAATGACGGTATACATGTGATGTGTTACGACAGTGGAAGGAAACTGTGACCACTGGAGGTAATCTACTGTACGTATTTTATTTTTATCGTAAGACATACGTTTAGTTTTTTTGTAAAAAAAAACGCCAAATTCATGTTCTGAAACAGTGTTTTGTTTCTCCACTAGACAGCGCAACAAGTTCCTCCAGAAATCGCAACGCGACACACACATATCATATTAACAAATGTAAATCCACCTAAAGACGAAAGTTTAAACCTTCGAAACGCGTCATGGAGATAAATAAACAGTGACTAGTAACAGTACAGTTGTTGTTTCATTCGATGTCTGCTTGTTGTTGAAGTATTCCCACGGCCAGCAACATCCCCAGATCTATCCCCATAGAACATGTGTAGGACCAGCAGGGACATCACTTCCGTTCCAGTGCCAGCATCCAGGGTATCAAACACCAGTTGTGGGCAGCTTGCGCCACCAGATGTTGTAACGGTCTTGTGACACCCTTACCTACAGAATAAGTGCACGTATCCAGACCACATGGGGTATAACGCGGTACTTATAAACGGTTAGTAGATTTGTCTCAGTTTTGTAAACACTGAAATAACGTCACATACCCTCTCATCCTCTGAAGTTTCATTTTGTTTCCTCTTTCCCTTCTCGGTGTAATACTCTTCTTGTCAGGCGCTGCAGTTACAAAATTAGAGGAGTTAATTAGAGCCTTTTTACTTTCTCCTTTGTATCTCTTTTCTTTCTGATTTTTATTTAATCGTATGATGATTTTATACAATATACAGTTGATAAAAGACAAGTGATTTTATACAATATACATACGATATAAGACTTTATTAAACCTTAAAGACTGTCTTTCTCAACCAATTAATTAAGCTGGGCGTGAAAGTGAACAAGTCGTCGGGAATTCCAGGGTATGAATGAAGTGGACCGTTGGAATAGATGTTTAATTGTCTGCTCTTCTTGATTGTGTTCATACATTGGTGAACTGATCCAGCCCTATTTGTACCTGAAGTAGTTACAACAACCATGTCCAGTCCTTAACCTTTTGAAGCGGCACCAGAGGTGCCTCGGTAGGTCAAAACGTTTTGGCTTCTTTGTGGGATCAAGGTGATGGGCTCTTGTTCCCAATGTTTTTGTTGACCATTCATGCTTCCAGCTTTCATTTACATCAAAACCATCCGCGATGACTTGTCCTGCAGTAACACTTGCTGGTCTTCTTGATCGCAATCGTTGCTGTGGCGGATGACAGAATTCCTGGTGCAGTGGTAGAGAGAGAGGGTGATGCAGAGATTTTCTTGGCCTCCCTCAGCAGAGCTTGTTTCCGCCTTAAGTGAGGTGGCGGGATGTGACTCAATACAGGTAACCAGTGGCATGGGGTTGATTTGATGGAACCAGTAATGCAGCGCATTTGTGTCTACCTTCTCCACATGTACACTTTCCAACCAGACAGGTGCACAGTACTCGGCAGCAGAGTACACAAGACTGATGCCAGTTAAACGCAGACAGTCAGCAGAGGTTCCCCAGGTGGTACCACTGAGCTTATGTAGTATGTTGTTCCTTGCAGCAACTTTATGAGAAAGATTGGTGATGTGCTCTTTGTAGCTCAAGGTTCTATCTACGGTGATTCCGAAATATTTTGGGAAAGAACTGTACCTCAACGTTTGTCCACTGAGAAGAACCCTTGGTTTGTAGTTCGCAGCACGATTCGCTAGATGGAAACAAGAGACTTCAGTTTTTGATGTGCTTGCGGTCTTAAAGAAAGTTGACATCTTCTCCAGACCCACCGTAAGAATTCGTTCACCATCTTCGAAATTACTACTCTGTGCTACCAGATTGCCAAATAACACTGAAAACTACATTTTTCCTTCAACAGACCAGATTTTTCATTCAAAAGTCGTTGATATGTTTCCGCTCTTATGTATACATTGTGCAATCTCCTTTTTTCTTAAGGTATTGTAAAACGTAAATATCTTTTTGCTTTCGGATATTTCTGACGGAAGAACACTAGCAGGAAAGATACCAGGCTGGCAAGCAACCTTTTTAATATGTCACGAACAAAAACAAACTACAAAATAAAAGTCAAGAAGACACAAAAGCACAAAATTATTATTGTAACAGCAGTGAGCTCAGCGAGAAAAGGTCAGCCTCCGATAACAGCAGGCGACACCAGCGTCCCCTGTACGCATGTGCAATTTGCAGCATATTCAAAACCTTAGAACTCCACACCTGGGCATTCACTTGATTATTGACGTAACTGATCTACTTGCAAAGTTGTTGGCGGCCGATATACCGCAAGCACGTGACGCACAGCCTCAGCGAATAGTCAGTTTTTACGTGAAAGCCGCTCGTATACAAAGGGCATTACTGAGGTACACTCGCTTTCAGCTGTACTGTCTCCTGTAGGAATATGTGACGCTTCTTTTTAAAAACTCTGTAAATTATAAAAGTGCTATTGCATTTGACTGCCCGATTATATGATAGCGGATAGCTGTAAATGAACAACACTATCTTTTCTGTTTCAGATGCAGTCCTCATTTACGTCCAAGCAGCTGTGACTCATCGTTCTGAAACGCATACGCCGTGAGTACTTGTAAATACAAACATTCTTGGTAAGGCGAGTGGAAAAATTCATTTTATTTTTCGTGCATAGACTGGTACACTGGGCCGACTGAAGTAACACGGGAGTAACGTTCCCATTTTCATTCGCCTTCATTTAACAACTGAGTATTTATAATCTCTTGTGATAATTTGTGAACGTCATCTTTAATCACTACAAATCCAACACTTTTGCGAGGAACGACTGGCAAGGAATACGTCAGTAAAAAGTTTAGCGCTCCGTTCGTTCCTTACTCTTTGCATTCAGAAAATCCACTGACGAACAGACCACACAACGGAACTCCTAGACTATACTGGAGACCTAATTGGATAACTGTAGTAAGTTATGAAACTGTATGCATGTTTGCAGATGGGGATATTCAGCTGCCACACAACTGTTAAAATTGATGGTGAACCTGCAGATGTCATTCATTTTGCACAATTCGCTTTGCTACTAGTTTCAGTCAAATGACCATTATCAAGCATAAGCCTAAAACGAACATGTCAAATCAATAGAAATTACACAATTTACAGATGAAATATAAAGTTAAATAGTGTATCACTTATTAGCACAAACGGCTGGAAAATTATACCATAATAGCAGTATATTGCTCTTTTTAGCCCACCATAGCACAAAAAAAAATTTTTTTACAGTGATAGCTGCGTACAGTAGTTATCGTGAAGAAGCAATGTTCACAGTTACAATTAGTAACACACTGACAGACGTAATCAGTCAAAACATTCAAGGATACAGTCAAAGACAACGCCATATCAAAGACAATAACTACAGTACATGCTAGCAATAGCAGTATCAACTTAACAAGAGATACATTATAAACTTTGCTTCCATGTAAACACTGTTCATTAGTGAGATAGACTACATACGTAGAAACGTAATGCATCAAGAAATGCCATACAGGCGATATTTGTAATCTGCCAGTACATCGTAACTGCCGAAAAGAAACCGGCTTAAACTATAGAAAGCTATTTATTGACATAAGATGAATTTTGAATATTACAAAACATCCCAACTGCCCTAAAATAAGTCCCCTAGAACATAGCATCTTAGGATGCTGCTAAGTTAACAGATAAAAACCAAAATAGCTTATACTAGCAAGTAAACATCAGCTCACAAAATGATGCATCTGTAAAATTACATGTACAGTGTGAATAACAACAACGCTAATCTCACATAGTATTCTATACAAAACCACATTACGTCAGTAACCTGCAGTCCTCATGAACACTGAAATTAAAACTTAAGCGCACTTTTAATTCTATGCACCCACTGGAAGACGTGGGGGAGAAGGCTTTCTTTTGCTTTTTATTTTCTTTCTTTATTTTTATCAAAATTACAGACCACCTCTAGGAACTGTCGTCCAAAATGAAACGTTGCAAGACATAGGATACCAGGGGGGTTTACTAGGTCGGGAATGGATCTAAGGGCTCATGCCTAACCATCAGAAGAACTGAATGTAGAAGACGAGTAGAAAACATAGTGTGGAAAGCAAAGATCTTGCAGTAGAAGAGATGCCTTTCACAGTAGCGACGATAAAGAAGTGCTCACAGCTCTTAAAGTATCCATTTTAGAGCCCATCACGATACTTTTTTCCTTCGAATGATCGTTCCTACAATATCCCTGAGTATTGCCATCATAGGGGAACGGTGCACTGAAAATTTAGAAAAAAACGCGTTGCTCTTTTTACGACTTGTTATGACTAAGTGGCAATTAATGACAAATTGGAGGTTGAAGTGTTTAGGACATCCTAGCAACATAAACGTAAGTTTCGACTATACCTATAAACTGCCGTGTACAGGACAGAGGCGTGTAATAGTGAACTGACAGGTTGTTGGTTCGTATCCTGATTTCTGCAACAATTTTTATCCTCACCCTGAATTCTGAAGTCGTAAAATTCATCAGCCCGGAACGTGCGTAACATTTCGTCGTTGGATCCTTCGACGTGACCACTGTTCCTTCGCGAGTTTCTCCACTGATCTCCTTCGACACCAAACAGAAGTAAAGCAGCTATTTTACGCGGGTTCGTTTTCGGTTGTGTGTCAGATACAGCCGACAACTGCCGGTGGAGAGCGCAGCTGTCTCACGTTCCGTGTGAGGTGCAGCGGCTTGTTTCTAAGCGTGCACCAACTACCTTGAGAACCACCTTCAAGCGTACTTGGCGAGCCGTGCGAGGACGGCTTTACCTGCTATAGGCGAAGGAGGCGCGGCCGCAGAGCTGCAGTGGAACTCGCAGCGGCGCTTACCGGCTGGCGCCGATGACGTAAGCGGCGTGTGCCGGCAGCCGTAGTGCTTGCCCCTCCCTCGCAGCCAGCCACGGCCGCCGCGGGGCGACAGCCAAGGGCGTCGTCTGTTGGTAAACACGACTGCGGCACTTGCATACTACACTGAAGTCTCTCTTCACCGGCGCAAATTTCATTCTGTGAGGGGCGTTCAATAAGTAATGCAACACAGCATTTTCTTGGCCAATTTCGCTGGAAAAAATGCGGACTATGTTGTGGGATGTCATGTAATTATCCCGCCTCAGCCTCTACAGTTTGATAAAGTCCCAATAGGTAGCGCCGCTACACGTAACATTCAAAATGGCGTCTGTTACGGATGTACGTTGCAAGTAGAGAGTTGTCATTGAGTCTACTTTGGCAGGAAACCGGACCGCCGCACATATTCAGAGATGCTTGCGGAATGTATACGGACACCTGGCAATGAACAAAAGCACGGTGAGTCGCTGGGCGTGGTAGGTGTCATCATCGCAACACGGTCGTGCAAACCTGACGCCTGCAATTTTGAATCATGCAGACATTGTCATTCGAGGTGATCGGTGGTTTACAATCAAATACCTCGATTTTGTTTCGATATATTGATACATGTATACTTTTCGAAACAATATTGCTGCATATAAGAGATATTTTCTCCCAACCGATATATCGATATCAAAATGACAATATTGGCTGCCGATATTTTTATCTCATATTGTATTTTTTCACAATTTTCGGTCAATATTAGAAGTTGTTCTTTTGCAATTGTAGTAGGACATAATGTTACTTACACTGTGTGAAGGAGTCTTAATACTTTTTGAGCTTTCATCACGTCCAGTCTTTCTCTTTGAATGTGTGAAGCAAGTAGAGTTGTTACAAAAAAAGAAGTCCGATTGCACTGGATGGTGGAGGTGGTACGTTCCTATGGGACCAGACTGCTGAGATCATCGGTCCCTAGGCTTAAAAACTACGTAATCTAACTGGACAACACACACACCCATGCTCGAGGGACGACTCGAACCTGCGACGGGGCAGAGGGGTGCGATTACGCAGAGGAGTGGCAGTGTGAATGGAATAACAAGATTTACTTTTATTACGTAACTAGTGTGCTACTTCTCCACATTGGCATTCTTCAAAAACAGTTGCTGAAAATGATGAAAAAAAATCTGAATGACAAGACTCGTCTTTGCGGTGCATAGAGGCGTGTGACGGGAAACAGAAACTGTAATGTTTAGCTTCACCGCGCAGTTTTGACACTATAACTGCTAGGTCGCTGACGTCGGCAGAAATGAAAAAAAGCAGGGAAGTCGACATGAAGTGTTCCGCACAAATCCGATATGTGACGAAACCGACCGGCAAACCCATCGGAAAACTTTTACAGAGCCACTTACATGCTGTTACCATTGTTAAAAAAGAGGTTATCGCCAATGGTGAACGTGCATTGTTTTTGTGGTGTCACCGCTAGACACCACACTTGCTAGGTGGTAGCTTAAATCGGCCGCGGTCCATTAGTACATGTCGGACCCGCGTGTCGCCACTGTCAGGATCGCAGACCGAGCGCCACCACAAGGCAGGTCTCGAGAGACTGACTAGCACTCGCCCCAGTTGTACGACGACTTTGCTAGCGACTAGACTGACGAAGCCTTTCTCTCATTTGCCGAGAGACAGTTAGAATAGCCTTCAGCTAAGTTAATGGCTACGACCTAGCAAAGCGCCATTAACCATTTGTAACGTTGCATGTACCTCCAGATAGAGTCTCACTTGTATCATCCAGAATGCTGTATACCAAAGGACGATATAAAAGTTAAGTGTTCTAGTAGCTACGTTCTTTTCTTTATCACATTCATCACGTATCCTGTTCCAGACTTAACGCCAGACGGCGTGAGTTGACGCGTGCCCTTTCGGCTACTTCACTGTGGACTGCCTGCCTTAACAGTCCACTACAGTTTTCCTTTCAGTTCTTGCTCTGAGGGGGTAGGCAAGATGCTATCTTGTTGATGTACAGAATAACTAATTAAAAATCGACGCTAAAATATATAGCTCTAATACCGGCAGTATATTTACAATGTGCAGCCGATACTTTTATAAGCCGGTAAGTTGACATTTTTTCTGTCGATGTCTCCGTATACCGATTCGTTTTTCGATGCCACGAGAGCAGATAATCATTTTTTTAAAATACCGATACATCAGGTTCCCGGTAATTTAAAAATAACAACAATTCTAGTGCTGGCAAAGTGGTCCACCAGATTGAGTGAGAAACCTTAAGTATTCAGATGAAAGCTGAAAGATTTCCTTATGGCACACTCCTATTTTTTACAGGAGTTCCTTCCAGTAGTTGAGAATGTTACTCTACGATGTGTTATTCATTTTTGTAGTCTGTTTCTTCGTGTTTTACTAATTCTTTAATTCTTTGTATATAAATTTTATGATCAGCATTCTGTTAATTATGTGTTGACGTACGTTCCAACCACGTAGCTTTGGCTGGTATAGGGCCATGGAACGTGAAAGAAATTTAAAAAAAAGGGGAATATCAATGGTGAGATTCGCTTGTGACATTCCTGTCCTCAGTGAAAGTGATGAATAATTGTAGGATCTGTCGAATGGAATGATCAGAATGTCTTGATAGTAAACTCAAAAAAAGTAATGAGGAGCCACACCAATGATAGCGATAAGCTTCACATCAAAATTGCGGAGATCATGAAGCAGACGAAACGAAGGAATTTTGCTACCTAGAAAGCAAAATAACACACAGCAGACGGAGCGAGGAAGAGATAAAAGTCAGACTAGATTAGATGAAGAGGGCATTTCTGGGCCACAAAAGTCTCAAAGTATCAAACACCGGTCTTAATTTGAGGAATAAATCTCTGCGAATGTACGTCGGAGCGCAGCGTTGTATGGCAGTGAATCATGGACTGTAAAAAAAACTGGAAAAGAAGATAATCGAATCGTTTGAGATGTGGGAGTAGTAAAGGATGTTGAAAATTAGATGAACTGATAAGAAACGAGGAGGTTCTCCGCAGAATCGGGGAAAAAAACATGTTGAACTCCTGTAAAGAATAGGAGTGTGCCGTAAGGAAACCTTTCAGCTTTGATTCGAATACTTAAGGTTCCTCACTCAATCTGGTGGACGACTGTGTCAACACTAGAATTGTTGTTATATTTAAAATTACCGGGAATCCAATGTATTGACATTTTTTTTAAAAAAAATATGATTATCTGCTCTCGTGGTATCGAAAAACGTATCGGTATACGGAGATATCGGCGGAAAAAATGTCGACGTACCGGCTTATGAAAGTATCCGCTGCACATTGTAGATATACTGACGATTGTGAGCTATATATTTAAGTGTTGATTTTTTTAATTAGATATTCTGTACATCAACAAGGTAGCATCTTGCCTACCCCTTAGAGCAAGAACTGAAAGGCAAACAATGCACGTTCACGTTGAGATAGTGGAAGGTTCCTCGTCGTCTAATACATGGTCTCGCACCTGCCATCTATTTGGCCCAATGAAGGATGCACTCCGCGGGAAGCAGTATGTGGATGATGGGGAGGTTATTTATGCAGCAAGACGTTGCCTCCGACGTCGACAAGTAGAGTGGTACCATGCTGCCACACGGACCCTGCCCATAAGGTGGCGTAAGACCGTCGCACTGAATGGAGATTATGTTGAAAAATTGGGTTCTGTAGCCAAAGGAGTGGGAAATAATGTGGTGTATTGGAATACTGAATAAAACCAACACACAAAATTTGTTGAATTACTTATTGAACGCCCTTCGTGCGTCTAACCAGCGGAAAATGCTCCTATCGGATTACAAAGAACGAGACTATGCTCCAGTTTGTTAAAAGTCTCTAACTGAAAAGTGGGGTACCGGCTCCTCATTCTATCTTCCTCGACACTTTTAAAAATTTTCCCAAAAAGTTTTTACATGCGAACATACCGCGCTCTTCTTACCTTGCATCTCACCTTTACTTCACACAAGCTCCCCTAACAGTAGCTCGTCCACGTCCACTAGTCCTTCACTGTAAGTCGCTCGTACCCATCCACTCTCATTTGCCCAGTCTCACTCACTCATTCAGCTCCACCCATTGTCTTCATGTTTTTCTGACTCTCTGTCACTATCTCCTGTCTCATAACCACAGTCTCCTTCTTTCTGTCCTACTACTATAGTCTTCTCTCATTATCACTGTCTCCTTCTTGCTCTCTCGTACTACTGTCTCATTCATTCCCTCTCACTGCTCTTGTCTCATCTCATTGTTATTATCTGTCTCATACTCGTTGTCACTGTCATAAATTCACTGGCTCTCACTCACTTACACTTTCTCCTTCTCTTCACTCCTCTCCCACTCATTCACTCTCTTCGTAGCAGTGTTCTCTACGTTCCACTGCCTGTAGAGTTGACACATAACCTAAACAGCTTTTGCTCTAACGTAAAATCAACCAGCGGAACCAACTTATGCCTACATGCTGTCACTGGTACATGTAAACCAAATGAGGGCAGGTGTGTACATTGGAAAACAGCAGACGGACGTGCACGCTTTGCGGCACCGCTATCGCTCCGTCACGCGTCACCAGAAACCCGACTTCCGCGTTCCCACTGCCACACCAGACAGCAACGTCAACACTATTCTGCGCTACGTCACCATGGGTCCAGCCGTCGCTCGCTCACCGCGCTGCAACACGTGGTCCCAGTCACGCACGCTTGTCAGATAGGTGGCGGTCAGCTGTTGGTGCCTGCCGATAAAGCACGTATATTCACTAATCAGACAGCTGCTGCTCACACTGCATTGCTTCGTCCTGGAGGCCTTATATTCGAAACGTTAGTCGGCACACATCGGGAGCTGGAATTACTGTGTCGTCTTTCGGACAAAAAGCACTCCATTTCTAAATAGCACACATGTTACCTTGCAACCATTCCAGTCAAAAGTGAAAGAATATTTTGCGGATATACATTACTGGCCGAAAGTTAAGACAAATGAAGAAACTGCAGCACTGTTCTGAAAGAGTTGTTTGCTATCTTCTGTCCGAAAATTGGCTTGATGTAGCTCTCCACGTAAGTCCAACCCTTTGCAAGCCTGTTCATCTCAGAACAACTACTGCAACCTACATTCAGTGGAACATGTTTATGGTAACCAAGCCTCAGTCTCCCTCTACAACCATACCCCACTTCCCCAACACTTCCCTTTCTCTCCATTACGAAACCGATGATTCTTTGATGCCTCAAGAAGTGTCCTATGAACCTACCATTACTTTTAATTAACTTCTATCAATATCAGCCAGCTAAACTACTCTTTAAATGTTTTTTATTTTTTTAATCCCTTACGGTGACTCCATTTCGGCATACATGTGTCTAAGGTATGGAGAAAGTACAGAGAGACGGAAAATGTGAATGTTAGTCCTCGCAGTGGTCGTCCTCGTATGACAACACCGAAGCAGGATCGCTTCCTCCAGCTGTAGCGGCTCGCAGGCGCCCAATATCAACTGCCAGAAATATTGTATTTGACTTCCCCACGCAATAGGGATTCGTATCTCAAACCAAACAGCGCGTAGAAGAGTGCAGCAATGTGGTCTTCATTCCAGAAGACCAATCAGAAGTTTTGCACTGAATCAACGGAACCGATGCAATCGAAGGAAGTGGTCTCTTGCGCAACAACGTTGGATCACTGCAGAATGGAGTGATGTCATGATTGCTGAGGAGGCCATGATTGGTTTGCGACCGGACACTAGACGTGTTAGGGTTTGGAGAAGCGCTAGACGACACCGGGAACGGCGATACATTCAGGAAGTCCATCCGTTTGCAGGTGGAATTATAATGATCTGGGCGGCAATAATGATGGGACGGAGACCCTCTAATTCCGATCTATGACAATCTGATTGGTCCCCGATACCTCCAAGAGGTACTACAAACGACTGTAAGCCTAGAAACGTGAAGTTGGTGACAGTTTCATCCTAGTCGATGACAATGCAAGACTACACCGTACTCTAGCAGTGTCTCGGTATCTTCAAAGATTCAACATCAGCCGAATGCATTGGCCAGCACAGTCCCCAGACATGAATGCAGTTGAGCACGCATGGGACCTCTCGAAGGTGACCACCGCACAGCGTCCGAACCCACCTGACAGTGATCTGGACCTGACTAAAGTTGCCATTGAGGAGTGGGACCTCGTACCACAAGATAAAGAGTTGATATTCTCATCCATAGCATGCCCTGCAGAGTGGAAGATTCATCCGTGTGCGGGGAGGACATACTTACTACGAAAGACTGATAATCATCATCATGAGTTTCAAATTTTCACTGTTTTTTTTTTTTTCAAGATCTATTCTTACGAGACTGCTTTTTTTGTAATGACTTTTTGTAACTAATCAGAAGGAATTGTGTTTCGTTTGTTAATAAGGGGCCGTGCGGTTCTAAGCGCTTCAGTTTGGAACCGCGTGACCGCTACGGTCGCAGGTTCGAATCCTGCCTCGGGCATGGATGTGTGTGATGTCCTTAGGTTAGTTAGGTTTAAGTAGTTCTAAGTTCTAGGGGACTGATGACCTCAGTAGTTAAGTCCCATGGCGCCAGAGCCATTTGAACCGTTTGTTAATAAGGTATTGTACAAACGTCAATGGGTGTACAGTACTATAAGAAGTCATTGTAGTAAAATGACACTCCAAACTTTTGTTGACGTGTGTAGTATACAGAGTTGTCCATTTCCGGCAAGAACGACAGCTCCAACCTGCTGACCAGTGAGTCAACCAGAGCACGGATGAAGGATACGAGTACGTCATTCAGTACTGCTTCAACTCTCGTAGCGACTGGCGATTAGTAGCGTGCCTGCCTGCCGGTAACCCGCGACAACAAACTTTCTGTGGGTGAGACATCTGAGGGCAAAGGTCGAAGATCGTCTGTTTGCAAATAAGTCAGGACACCAAGGACAAGGCGTGGTAGTGCGTTATCTTTTGTGAAGATAACGTCACAAAGACGTCAAAGGTAGGGCATATGCGTCAGAAATGTAACGGTTGCTGTCCACATTAGCAACTATGCGAACCAGAGGCGAGCGTGTTGTGTACCCAGTGGCACGCCATATCGTCACGCCAGGTACTGGGTCCGTATGACGACTACGAATGCATTGCGGGAACGTTCATTCTCCCGGGAGCCTCTACACGCGGATATTCCCATTGTAATGCTCTATGTACAGCTGGGACTTGTCTGAAAAGACGACCTGGTGCCTCACGTGTGCCCATTCTTGTCGTTGAGCGCACCAGGTCGGTGCACTTTTCTCTGCTGTCACGTTAGGGACAGCCGCAATAGCAGTCGCCGTGCTGACAAACGGTGGCGTTCCAAATGTCATTGTACTGTTCGTGTGAATACTTGTGTTTACTTAAACAAGCTCATTTTCTGATTCAGCTTACGCGATGTGGCTCTACGATCCTGCACGGCCTAGCGAACAATGTGGCTGTCCTGTAGTCGCGTATCGCCATTGACATCCCGTATGCCGTTAAATATGGCCCTCCTCGATTCCATATTCGCTTGACAGTCGTGTGGTCCCAAGGAACGCGAACTTTAATATCTAAAACTAAAACTACTCTCCACCCGAACAGGCCATGGAGGCCCGACGATACCAACCGGCCGCCGTGTCACCCTCAGACCACAGGCGTCTCTGGATGCGGATATGGAGGAGCATGTGGTCAGCACACCGCTCTCTCGGCCGTATGTCAGTTTACGAGACGGGAGCCGCTACTTTTCAGTCAAGTGGTCCATTAGTTTGCCTCACAAGGGCTGTGTGCACCCCACTTAACAGCGCTCGGCAGCTCGGATGGTCACCCATCCGAGTGCTAGCCCAGCCCGACAGATCTTAACTTCGGTGATGTGACAGGAACCTGTGTTACCACTGCGGCATGGCCGTTGGCCAACTGTAATATCGTGGAACGATAGTTCACAAAGGGTTCGTAGAAAAATATGAAAACACCAGGAGAAATGAATGCTTGGACACAATTGCAGGTATTAGCCAAGCCTGTAGGTTGTGTTATTGTAGTTGACCACGAACGAAACCTGTGAATGTTGTCAATAAGTTGCAAGGGCCAGTCGTGCTCAGAACACTATTCTGTGTAGTTGTGAACGCATTACGTCGGACCGAAGTGAATTCGAAATTGTTCGTGCTAGTATCACGCGTGCTCCGTAGCCAAGGAAGACGAAGTGTATGATGTTTCAAGAGACACCACATCGAAGATTCATAGTGCATACAGGGAAGATGGAGAAACATCCGCTATGTCACAATGCAGACGCAAGTGTGTTTTGTGACACACGGTCATTGGAGATGATTGTGACGAAAAATAAGAAGACGGCTTGTCACAATCGGAAATCCTGACAACACCAAAACAAGACGAAGGCTGCTCCATAAGCAGGGAATTGCAGGACCAGCTGTAATCACAGAATAACTCATCTGTGACGCAAATGCCTGTAACACGAGAACGTACTGCCGAAACCTTAAATCCTGGACTATACAGCAATGACAGAAAGTTATTTGGCCGGATGAGTCTTGTTTCACACTTTTCCCAAGTTCTGGCCGAGTTTTCGTCACAAGAGTGAAGCACGGCGGGCGTTCGGCGATGATTTGGGCATGGACCCCATGGTTACTCTGCAAGGTGTAAGGTCACATTACTGGCAAGTATTCTTTGACCATTTTGACTGATCAAGTCCACCTCATCGTACAATGTGTGTTCCCCAACGGTGATGTTGTGTTCCGCATCATCCAGGACTGGTTTTGTGAGCCTGAAGAAAAATTGTCGTATCTCCCCTGGTCACCACAGTCATTAGATCTCAATATTATCGAGCCTTTGTGATCTACTTTGGAGGGACAGGTACGTGATCACTATCCACCTTCATTGTCGTTGCCTGAACTTGGCACTGTTTTGCAGGAAGGATGGTATAGGATTCCCTGGAAAACCATACAGGACCTGTATTTATCCATTCCGAAAGGACTGGGAGCTGTTTGAAATGCCAAAGAATTTCCTACATCATGCGGCTAATGTATTATGCTTGTGGTCCAACCCTTGTAGTCTCGTCATACAATACGAGACTGGAATAGAAGGGAGAACCGATAGAGGTACTCAAAGTACCCTCCACCACACACCGTCAGGTGGCTTGCGGTGTATGGATGTAGATGTAGATGTAAATGTCATCAGGCCAGGGTCCCGACGCTGTTTTGGTAGTCGTAGAGATACTAACACGATCTTCTACGCGCAACCAACATTCAAATGTCCTCTGAATGAAAAATTCGCTATGTAATCTTTCCTCGTATACAGATTACAGAGGGCATTTCTCCCTCCTATATTGCACAACTACGCTGAAATGCTAACCATATGCATGTCCCATTATGTCGTACACTTAATGCTAGATTGACGTCTATTGCCACCGTCTTCCATGACGGATCGTTCTTTTTCCTTTCATTGATAAAGTGTCCCGAAAATTAACCACAAAAGCAATTTCGAATGATAACATGGCCTTCATTCCCAATGGCTTTCGTTATGCAAGAGGTGTAAAAGTCGGTGTCTCCTTCCTGTCGTTCTGCAGATTGCGTGAGGCAAGACCCTTTCTCTAAGGTCTGCGTTGTTAAGTAACCACCCAACAGTTTAGTTTTCATAACCCAAAGTGCTAGGCGGACGTTTCTATGGCTGCGAGCGCAGACGCAGATGTAAACTCGTAAAAAAAAAAAAGTGTCCCCGCATCCTCTTGCGAGAGTCTCGCTAAGGCGAATATTGACTTTCTCAGAGACAATATTTGCGAGAATTTACTGCTTTACCACGAAAGCAGGAGACTTCGCACAGGCAACGGCGGCTCATCCACCCAGGCGTGCATCAGCCCTTTGCACAAGTCAGCCGCCTGCAGCACCCAAACTGTCAATTTTCCTTCGTAAAGCGACCTGTCACGGTAAACACCAAGGCTGACAATGTGTCAATGGAGGACAGCTTCGGTTATTAGATGTTGAGCCTCATCTTTATTCACAAGGGTACTTAATTTATGAAATAAATCTTAACAATTCCGAAGCTGCGGCTCTTCTTAAGCAACATATTCCGCTGAAAGTGACAGTTTTGAGACTAAGTTATGGTAGATTTTCACAAAACCGATGAGATGATGCTACAGAATTCCAACGTGACGAATTCGTAGCAGTAACCTTGGTTGTAAATAACTCAACAGTAAACTGAAGTTTTCATGAAAATGGGTGAGTCAAAATATCACGTAAGAAGTCTTTTCCTGAATCACACTTATTGGAATGGAATGAAACACTTTATTTCGTGAGAGGGTAGTTGCCTAATGAGGCAACACTACGCAAAAACTACTGTACGCGTAGATCTTTTCCACGCTGCTACGTCAGTTGGCACGTGGTGACCAGAACAGCGTAATTTTCGTGAGGCACTGCTCCGGAAAACCCAAGGGAGCGAAACTAGCTTATTATCAATCAAATAAAAAGTATCTTACAAATAAAATATAGCATCATCCAGGAAAATGATCTTTTTCGGCATATTCTTGATTTATCTACCTTCTTGAAGGAAAAAAGCTAAGAAAGGTTACGTAAAAGGGAGCCTACAAAGACGAAAATTACATGTGTTGCTTCAGTTTTACACGCCAAAAGTAAGAAACCGCATAAAGAAGTTGACCTAATACCTGCTGTTCAAATGTGTGTCCTTATGGAGCAAACTGCTTAGGTCATCGGTCCCTAGTCTTACACACTTCTTAAACCAACTTATGGTAATAACAACACACACACCCATACCCGAGGGAGGACTCGAATCTCCGGCAGGAGGGGCCGCGCAGTCCGTGACAGGACGCCTCAAACCACGCGACCAAAATACCTGCAGTCAAACGGGCGAGTTTCTAGTATCAGCTGTGATATTGTACGCAATTTCGAAAAAAAAAGCATTAGCGAGTGTTCAGCAATGAGTGTACAGATTTCCACTATCAATCACAGCTATCCATTTTGTAAGATATACTCGTATGTCAAATGACTACGAAGTTGTGGATAAGCTCTTACACTAGGTTATGTTGAAGGTTCTACTCGAGGATGAAGTCCTGGGTGGTTTTCATTGAAAAATTCTGCACCTTTCGGAAAGTTCGTCTGCATTTCTACCGACGAGGTACTAAGAGAACCTCTTGTAGAACTTTTACATTCTAACACATCAGAACATGATTTTTGGGACCACTTATGCGTGTGGATCACGGTACATATCCCTGAGGTTATTAAATCTGAACTAACCGATGAACGTTTAAGTAAACTTATGCGAAACGGACTTAATACTTAGCAGCCAGATTTTAAACAGAGAACACTCTACAAAGAACGTCACCGAAGTAACTTTTTATTCCTCGTTGTGTAATGAACAATGTTATTCTTAAAATTCTTCAAATCGCTTCCATAAATTTTGCTCCTCCTAAACATAAGGCTTCTGCCACCGCTGTCACATTACGCTCAACACGGATCCAGTGTGAAGTGCCTTGTTTGTGGAGGAAACACGATGCCTCCTTCGTGAAACCGAACACGAAAATCCAAATATTTAGAATGTAGACGGGAACTGTTCACATATCCGAAAGTGGAGCTGGTTAAAGTTGCCAGAGTCAATCACAGAGTAAGTGTGTGCTTCCCACCACACATTGCTCACAAGACCTCGAGTCCCTTGATTTCTAAGTGTGGCTGCTACACGATTTTAAGCGAACCGACACGTTGAATTATAAAGGCGTTCACGACCATTCTTGTTTTCAAACTTTTTCAAACTGTTGAATAATTTCGCTTAGGGAAAAGTTACATGAAAACCGATTTCTTGAAACTAAAGTGGGTTAGACGTTTGCCTTAGTTTTTCATTTCCGCCGTTGTCTGTTATCACATGAGGAGAAACGACAAAACACACATTGGATACGCGATACTTGCGGCACTCTCAGTGTGTGAACAGCATGTCAGACATTAGTAATTTAGTGCTTTTGCTCAAACTATCAGCGTTCCGTTCGGGTACAAATTATAAACAATGGAAAAGAAAGGGGCGTAAAGACCGACGGATATACAGGGTGACAATTATTAAACTATGGGAAAAAAAGTAAATTAGTTACAAATTTCAGCGTGTACACACTTTATGCAACATCTGCATCGACATGGTTACTCTGCAATTCACACTTAATTGCCTCGTAGAGGGTTCATCGAATCATTTTCATACCACTTCTCTACCATTCCACTCTCGAATAGCGCATGGGAAAAAGGAACACCTAAATATTTCCGTTCGAGCTGTGATTTCTCTTATTTTATTATGATGATCATTTCTCCCTACGTAGGTGGGTGTCAACAAAATATTTTCGCATTCGGAAGTGAAAGTTGGTGATTGAAATTTCGTAAATAGATCACGCCGCAAAGGCCTCTGTTTCAGTGACTGCCACCCCAACTCACGTACCATGTCAGTGACGCTCTCACCCCTATTGCGAGATAACATGAAACGAGCTGCCCTTCTTTGCACTTTTTCGATGTCCTCTGTGTATCCTACTTGGTAAGGATCTCATACCGCGCAGCAATATTCCAGCAGAGGACGGACAAGTGGAATGAATGTGTCTTTATTGGGTTTGTCGCATCTTCTAAGTGTTCTGCCAACAAGGCGCACTCTTTGTTTCGCCTTCCCCACAATATTAACTATGTGGTCTTTCCAATTTAAATTGCTCGTAATTGTCATTCCTAGGCATTTAGTCGAATTGACAGCCCTTAGATTTGTGCGATTTATCGTATACCCAAAATTTATCGGATTCCTTATAGTACCCATGTGGACGACCTCGCACTTTTCTTTGTTTAGTGCCAATTGCCACTTTTCGCACCACGCAGAAATTCTCTCTATATCATTTTGTGATTGGAATTGATCGTCTGATTATTTTACTAGACGGTCAATTACAGCGTCATCTGTAAACAATCTAAGGGGACTGCTCAGATTATTACCTAGATCATTTATGTAAACGTCACTGCAGATATTCGAATTTAGGTTGTGACATGTTCGATATGTCTGCCATCATTGTGATGATGTGGCGCAGACGAATAGCGAAATTCTGCATGACCCGCTGAAGTGTCCGAACACTGATACTGCAGGTGACCTCCTGAATGGCTGTTTTCAGCTCGTCAGTGGTTTTTGGGTTATTGCTATACACCTTGTGTTTAATATAGCCCCACAAAAGGAGTCGTATGTGGTGAGATCCGGAGAATATGGCGGCCATTAGAGGCCCATGCCTCTGGGCACCCCAGAGCCGAGTGTGGTCCCCAAAGTGCTCCTCCAGGACATTCTCCTGCTTCGATGGGGTCGAGCTCCGTCTTGCGTAAACCACATCTTGTCGAAATCAGGATAACTTTGGATATCGGGGATGAAGTCATCTTCCAAAACCTTCGCGTACCATTCGGTAGTCACCGTGCTATCAAGGAATATCGCACCGATTATTCCGTGACTGGACACTGCACACCACACAGTCACCCCTTGAGGGTGAAGAAACTCGCGAAATGCGGATTCTCAGTCCCCCAGACGCGCCAATTTTGCTTACTGACGAACCCATCAAAATGAAAGTGGGTTGAACCAAACCATGCGCTACTAATTCTCATCGTGCCTCGCACCAACCGTGCAGTTAAGACGTCCTGGCGCAAATTTGAACGTCCTAACGCAAACCGTTCAGAAGTGATGACGATTTTATTTCATCTAGTTCAGTAATTGTCACCCTGTAACAACAGCTTAAAAGAGAGATCGCGATCGCCGTTGCAACGATCTCAGGTAGTAATCTCGCTGTCCGCAGCAGTAGCTGCTATTTACTTTAGTTCAGAGACAAAAACGTGCCACTCACAAGGGAACCTCCCCATCGCACCCCCCTCAGATTTAGTTATAAGTTGGCACAGTGGATAGGCCTTGAAAAACTGAACACAGATCAATCGAGAAAACAGGAAGAAGTTGTGTGGAACTCTGAAAAATTAAGTAAAATATACAAACTGAGTAATCCATGCGAAGATAGCCAACATCAAGCATGATCTGATCGCAGCAGCGCCGTGGTCCCGTGGTTAGCGTGAGCAGCTGCGGAGCGAGAGGTCCTTGGCTCAAATCATACTTCCAGCGAAAATTTTAATTTTTTATTTTCAGACAATTATCAAAGTTCAGGCACTCACACATAATCAATTTCGCTCTCCAAAATTCCAGGACATGTTCAGATTTGCTTGGACATATGCAGGATTTGACGGTCTACACACGGAAAAATTTGAAAACGTTAAAAACATTTGTTTTAACAGAGCACAAGGACAAGTGAGCGACTGTGAAACTGTTGGATTCATTTTTTGCAGTTTATGTGACAAACTCTTATGTTTTCGTCACTTTTTTGGGAGTAATTATCACATCCACAAGAAAACCTAAATCGGGCAACGTAGAAGAATGTTTTTACCCATTCGCCAAGTGTACAAGTTATGTGGGTCGACAACATATTCCTGTCATGTGACGCACATGCCGTCACCGGTGTCGTATAGAATATATCAGACGTGTTTTCCTGTGGAGGAATCGGTTGACCTATGACCTTGCGATCAAATGTTTTCGGTTCTCATTGAAGAGTCACGTTCTTTCGTCTACTAATCGCACGGTTTTGCGGTGCGGTCGAAAAACACAGACACTAAACCTATTACAGTGAACAGAGACGTCAATGAACGAATGGACAGATCATAACTTTGCGAAAATAAAGAAAAATTTTTCGCTCGAGGGAGACTTGAACCAAGGACCTCTCGTTCCGCAGTTGCTCACGCTAACCACGGGACCACCGCGCTGCTGCGATCAAATCATGCTTGATGTTGGCTATCTTCGCATGGTCTACTCAGTTTGTATATTTTGTTTATTTTTTCATAGTTCCACACAACTTCTTCCTGTTTTCTCGATTGATCTGTGTTCAGTTTTTCAAGGCCTATCCACTGTGCCAACTTATAACGAAATCTGAGGGGGGTGCGATGGGGAGGTTCCCTTGTCAGAAGCTCTTTATTAATTTATTAGCTTCGAGTTAAGTCTCGGATTTAAATCAGTTCCACCCATGAATCGAGAAAATCAAATGTAAATTGTGTCAGCTGCTCCCGTTTGGCGATATTTTTCTCTCTTTTAGACATGCCAGGGCAGTTTATCTGCCAACACTGTAACAGAGCGTGACGGATACACATTGGAGAACACGTGTCTGGCCGATGCTGCGCAGCCATTAGTCTGACGGGCTGTACGTACGCAGTGAGTGAGTCAGTGCCACAGTAGGTGATGGAGCACCGTTCGCGCGCGCTCAGCCTCCAGTGACAGCCGGAGAGCTTGATGCATGGCCGCTCTCCAGCGCTCAACGCGAACGTGATCGTGGGATCGGCTGGCGGCGCTCCAGTGGCTTTCTACTGTCATTACACTGAGAATGTGAATTGCTGTACGAGCTCAGGTGAAGGATAGCTAGGGTCCCTCGTCATTTCAATAGTCTCACTACTGGTAAACAGACACACATTTACAGCGTTTGTAGATCTTGAAAGAAAAGTTTTCAACTATGTTGACTGGAATATACTCTCTGAAGTTTGGAATGGAGCGGAAGGTTATCCACAACTTGTACGAGGACAAGGCTGCATTTATAAAGGCCCAAATATATAAACATGAAAATGCACTTCAAGAGGGAGTGAGACGGAGTTGTAATCTTTTCTCCACGGCATTCACACAGCAAGCATTAATGGAAACCATGGAGAACGTTAAAAAAACTGAATTTTTGGGAGACGAAACTTCAGAGCTGAAACTGAGATTCTGCTAGTGACAGAAAAGGACTTCTTCGTTCAGTTGAGCGACACGGATTTTTTCACGAGAGGAGATGGGCTTCTATAAAAGTAATAAAAGCGGAATGGGGAGCGGTCAAGTCAGATGGTGCTGGGAGAATAAGCACACGAAATGGGGCGCTGAAAATGGTAGCTTAGTTTCGCAATTCGGGCAATAGAACCACTGACGGTACCATAAATCAAAGAGGATATAAAATGTTGACTGGCAACTGCAATAAACTCTTTTTTTGGAAAAGAGAATTGTATTAAACAGTTTTCGATGTTGCTAAGTAACAGTCATACAATAATACACCGCCATTTGACAGCATTGTTGTTTATTTAATTATGTCCCAGGTTTCGGCCTTTTATGCCATTGAGTTTACGTCACTAATATATATTGCAGGACATCAACCTCAAAATTGCCCATAAATTAAGGAAAAAATTGGCTCCCCACTTTACACTGGCATATCGTGAGGAACCAATGTTTTCCTTAATTTATGGCCAATTTTGGGCTTCATGTCCTGTAGTATATGTTGGTGACGTAAACTCAGACACTTTAAAATGGCATAAAAGGTCGAAATATGGGTCGTAAGTAAATAAACAACAAAACATACAGTGTGTTCATTAAACAAATCGAAAATACATTTAAAAATTAGGAAATACTTACTGAAATTGTAGCATTACGTGAAAGTGAAACGTGAATGAAAACCAGAACAGACAAGAGGAGAATAGAAACGATTAAAATGTAGTGCTATATTAAAATGCTGTGGTTTAGATGAGTAGATCGCATAACCAATGTTGAAGTTGATAGGACACATACTGAAGTGTCAAAAAATAGATAATTTAGAACAGACTGAAGTGTGAGAGTAAAAACTGTTGACATATACCAAGATTTGAATACAGTGAGTAGGTTATAAAGGTTTGTGTAGGGGTAGAAAATGTTGAGATATACCAAGATCTGAATCCAGTGAGTTGGTTGTGTAGGTTGAGTGAGAAGGTCATATGGGTTGGTGTGGAGGAAAAAACTGTTGAGATATATCAAGATCTCAGGTTGTATAGTTTGTTGCAGGGGTGAATACTGTTTAGATACACCAAGACATGAATCCAGTGAGCAAGTTATACAGGTTGGTGTGGGGGTAAAAACTGTTGAGATATATCACGATGTGAATCCAATGAGTAGCTTAGACAGGTTGCTGTGTTGGTAAAAATGTTGAAATATACAAAGATCTGAATCCAGTGAGTAGGTTATAAAGGCTGCAGTACGTAGATATGAGTAATAGACTAACTTGGTGAGCTGTACCAAACCTGAGTACTACAAATTTTCATAAATCAGATCTGTCTGTTGCATGCTACATAGAGAATACTTGCACGTACCACATATGGTACGGTGAGCCAGCCGTAGCTTTGGCAGCCAGACGTCTCAATGTGCCACTGTCTCTCCTGCAGCTACGTGAAGAGACGTATCTTGCGGAAAACACTACTGCATTTCTTTGTATAGATTCAGAGGAAGATCTTAGTCGGTTAAAAATGTAGCGCTGACAAACAGCATGCTCTGTTTCTGGAAAAGAAATTCGGTGGGTTAAATAACTGCGAACTGTTAACTCTCTGAAGAAGTGACGTGTCCAGTTCTAGCAAGCTCGCAGAATTAACTAGCCATCGAAGCTAAAATTCTAGATCTTCCGTCATGGTGAAAGAACAAAAACTGGAAGAAAATCGGACAGAGCGGAGGACTAATTTAGATAAAGGACAGCGTTGAGCTATTTAAAGGGAAGAGCTAAATCTGTAAGGTTAGATGGTGTTTTTAACTGCCGCATTGGCTACGTAACATTGCAATTTCCGCTGTTAAAAAAATAGAAAATAAATCGCCTCTCTTTTTTGAGGCAGAAAAAGTCAAACGGACCGAGTAAACTCATGAATATGCTCGTGATCTTCACCTGTGAGGGACACTACCGACTTAAAAAGACGTAAAATTTTACAAAAACAAAATATTAGTATTCCATCAGCATCTACAACTATACTCCGCAAGCACCTTGTCGGGTGGAGGGTACTTTTTGTACCAGCGTCACTCTGTCACCTTCTGTTGCAGTCACGACGAGCGATTGGTGGTAGACCTCCCTCTAGGCTCGAATCAAATTTTAACTTCGGTCTTTCTCTATATAAGTACGTGGGAGGAAACGATAAACTAGTTGCCTCTTCAGGTTCTTTCCACCAGGTGTATGCAGGAGGAAGCAATAAATCGATTGACTCTTCTAGGGACGTGTCTGCCACTGGAGTTAGATGAGTATCATCGTGAAGCTACAGCGCTTCACAAACAAACCTGTGACGAAACGCGCTGCTTTCCTTTGGATATTCTCAATTTTCTCTACAAGCCCTACATGGTACGGGTTCTACACTGACGAGCAGTATGTGAGTAGCGGTCGGACGAGGATTTTGCAAACCACTTTCTCTGTAGGTAGACTACACGTCCTGAGGACTGTTCCAATGAATCGCAGTCTGACACCTATTTATCCTACGATTAGTTTTATGTGGTCGTAAATTTGGAACTAACGCATTATCGAGATCGTTTTTTGTTATGTATATTGTATAACAATCTGTAACAATCTGTAACAAAACAATGAAAAATTACAAAGGAAGCTAGTTTACCGCTTTACTTCACGTCTCGTCTGCGGTAGAACAAGCACAAATTGTGCAAAGAACGAGGGAGGAAACCAGCTGTGTCCTTCCATACCATTCCGGCGTTTACCGTTAGCGATTCAGGGAAAGACCTAAATCTCAACGGTCAGAGGGAGATGTGGATCACATCCTGTTACGTGCGAGTCGAGTGTCTGGCCATCTCGCTCTGTATTACGATCACAGAACCGGGAGATATCAGTAATACTCAGTGTTATAGAAAATTTTCTACACCTGCTTCGGCACTGAAATTTTATTTCGGATGTAACAGGAAACATTTGTTCCAAATAGGTACGTAAAATTTCTACTGCGGCGAAAATAAGACGTAAATCACGTCTTGTTCTCAATGGAAATTAGAAAATTGGTAAATACGATTGTGAGCTTCCGTTGTGAGCTACTAAGTTGCCCAGGGACACAGTTTATTTCCAGAGCAGTAGAAGTTTACAGGGCAGCACACTGTCAGTTAAGTAACATTGGAATTGTTATGGAGAAACTTTTTATTATATATATTATAAAGTCATGAAATTGCGTAAAGTGACTGAAGCCTGTAACGAAATAATTGACAAGTGAACGTCTACTTGCCCATATGGACTAGATTTTCAATGTAAAACACTGGTAAATAAACAAAAATAAAATAGAAAAATAAAAATAAAAGAAAATAAAAAATAATTTAAAATAAAATAACAGAAAATCAGAAGTAATACCAAAGCGAAGACTAATCTTCTTTGAACATCTCTATCGTATGAATGAAAACAGGTTAACGGAGCAAACATTCCTGTACTTCGGTAAAAAGGAATTGATAATACTATGAATTACAGAACTAAGTAAAGAAATAGAAAGAGACAACATCAAAGACACGGAGTTAGCAAAAAGAAAACTTTCAAGGCGGTGAAGTAGAAAGTCGGGAACAAGGAGGACAGAAGAAAGGAAAAGACAACGTGGAGAGACGGTGGACTACTAGAATAACAGGAAACAACAACAAAGAAAGAAGGTGATCTGAAGGTGTTAGGCTATCCTAGATGGTCAGTACTATGATAAGAAAAAGAACAGAGAAAACGCAGCCATATGACGACTATTAAGTCAGACACTAACGCTAACCACGTAAATGACAATAAAGGGAACACACTCAAATTACGAAAATTTCATTTTACTGGCAAACGTGAGTACTATGCAGATTATTTTCCGATTTTACCGATATGTCTGTACCAGAATATTAGCTGTGTTTTTCTCCAAACAAACAGTTTTGAAATAAACAGAACAACAGCGTAACCAGCTGATATTTTATGTTCTAGAGAGGCATTCCGCCTATCGCTATTTTACCTCATTTTTGTATTACTGTGCATATTGGGCCTTACGTAATTTCCAAGTTCTGGGCATTTGTAGACACTACATTCGTCAAAAATCAGCGACGGTACTTCGTGCCGTACTAAATGGTTCAAATGGCTCTGAGCACTATGGGACTTAACTTCTGAGGTCATCAGTCCCCTAGAACTTAGAACTACTTAAACCTAACTAACCTAAGGACATCACACACATCCATGCCCGAGGCAGGATTCGAACCTGCGACCGTAGCGGTCGCGCGGTTCCAGACTGTAGCGCCTAGAACCGCTCGGCCACACCGGCCGGCCGTGCCGTACTAGTCTGTTGCACATGTTTTATACGATTTTTCTTGATGCAATAATTTACCAACAGCCGTATGTGTTGTAGAATGTTTTTTTTTTTTTTTATGAACGTCTTATGTGCTATCAGTTTCGGCATTACATTGATGCTATCTTCAGGCCCCAAACGTCATAGTCGTAAAATCGCTATACACGGAAGGAGCCATATAACTGGATCCGTGAATCAAATCTTTATGCAACGATTAGATTCACGGATCCAGTTATAAGGGTCCTTCCGTGTATAGCGATTTTACGACTATGACGTGTGGGGCCTGAAGTTGGCGTCTATGTAATGTCGAAACTGATAGCACATAAGAAGTTCATAAAATAAATTTCTACAATACATACGGCTGTTGGTAAATTATTGCATCAAGAAATACAATACCAGCCGTTGTCCCATGGTCCATAATGGATCAACGAAAATGTTTTATACGAAGTGTGTCCACAGCCACTATAACGTTATGACTGGTCTAGTAATGTAGTATAACGTGCCACTGCTGATTTTCGAAAAGTATACTGTCTACAAACGTCCATCTACTTGAAAAATGGGCAAAAGTGTACATTTGTGAATGTAGCGAAACAGTTGCCGGTGGAATCCGATCATTTAAACAATTTATCACAGTTCTAGGCCCAAGTGCAGTGTAAAATCTTCGTTTCTTCCCCTAATGTTTGGGAACAAGAAAATCAGGATGGAAATGGGAAACATACTGGGGAATTATGCTGAAAATAGTAGTGCCTTTTACCTTTACACTAAGTAAACGAGAAATATTCAGTAGTAAAACACTTTTCCGGAATATGAAGTCTTCAAATACCGAAGTCGTAAAAATGCTTAAGAATAAATCAGTTTTATGTTCAAGGCTGTGAGATTGTATCTTTTCGTGGTATTAATCCCAGTGCTCGGACTGGAGGACGTGAAGCACACTTGGAGATAAATTGAAAACGCAGCTGGTCACGTCGCAGACGGCATTACAGCTGCAGTACAGTGCTGTTGCTATCTGTTGACAGTTACTTTACCAGAGGAATGCTCCTAATAGCAGAGGCTGATGAGGTGGCGACCACAAGAAACCGGCATCGAACAAGGAGCCCTTGTAGCCAATTAGTTTGCTGTCGGGTTTTCACGTTATTAGGAATGTAGAATGTAGTGGTGAGTTCTGCCTGCTACGTGCAATTGGCACCGGAGTAAATTACGATTGCAGCAGAGTACCGGCATAGCGGGCCGCTGCGTTCGTAATTTACTTGGCTCTCTTTCTAGAGAATCCGGCATCATGTACCGGCCCAGCCATGTTGATTTAGGATTTCTTTCGTTCCACTGAACAATTTCAACCGAACACCAGAAGGACGGTTCCAACGACACCATGATCAGACCCTTCTCCGTCTCCACGGGACACCATAACGTATAGTTGCGTTCAGTTTACTGAGTTGACAAAAATCATTAGATAGCAATAAGCACGTAGAGTACGCAAATAGCGGTAGTTTCACGTACACTAAGCATAAAAGGGCGTTGCACGGACGCAGCTGGCATTTGTGCTCAGATGAATCATGATATGGTTTCTGACGTCATTATGGCCGCACGACTTTGAACGCGGAATGGTACACTACTGGCCAGTAAAATTGCTACACCAAGAAAAAATGCAGATGACAAACGGGTATTCATTGGACAAATATATTATACTAGAACTGACATGTGATTACATTTTCACGCAATTTGGGTGCATAGATCCTGAGAAATCAGTACCCAGAACAACCACCTCTGGCCGTAATAACGGCCTTGATACGCCTGGGCATTGAGTCAAACAGAGCTTGGATGGCATGTGGAGGTACAGCTGCCCATGTAGCTTCAACACGATACCACAGTTCATCAAGAGTAGTGATTGGCGTAATGTGACGAGCCAGTTGATCGGCCACCATTGACCAGACGTTTTCAATCGGTGAGAGATCTGGAGAATTTGCTGGCCAGGGCAGCAGTCGAACATTTTCTGTATCTGTTGACTCAGGGATCGAGACTTGGCTGCACCATCCGTTACAGCCATGCGGATAAGATACCTGTCATCTCGACTGCTAGTGATACGAGGCCGTTGGGATCCAGCACGGCGTTCCATATTAGCCTCCTGAACGCACCGATTCCATATTCTGCTAACAGTCATTGGATCTCGACCAACGCGAGCAGCAATGCCGCAAGACGATAAACCGCAATCGCGATAGGCTACAATCCGAATCCGACCTTTATCAAAGTCGGAAACGTGATGGTACACGAGGCATCACAACAATGTTTCACCAGGTAACGCAGGTCAACTGCTGTTTGTGTATGAGAAATCGGTTGGAAACTTTCCTCATGTCAGCACTTTGTAGGTGTCACCACCGGCGCCAACCTTGTGTGAATGCTCTGAAAAGCTAATCATTTGCATATCACAGCATCTTCTTCCTGTCGGTAAAAATTTCGCGTCTGTAGTACGTCATCTTCGTGGTGTAGCAATTTTAATGGTCAGTTGTGTAGTGCAGTGTGCAGGGCTCATTGCATTTCGGAAATCGTTAAGGAATTCAATATTCCGAGTCCACAGTGTCAAGAGCGTCCCGAGAATATCAAATACCAGGCGTTTCCTCTCACCACCGACAGCGCGGTGGCAGATGGCCTTCAATTAACGACCGAGAGCGGCGGCGTTTTCGCAGTGATGTCAGTGCTAACAGACAAGCAACACTGCTTTAAATAACAACAGAAATCAAAAATGATTCAAATGCCTCTAAGGACTACGGGACTTAACATCTGAGGTCAACAGTCCCCTAGACTTAGAACTACTTAAGCCTAACTAACCTAACACACATCCATGCCCGAGGCAGGACCTGCGACCGTAGCAGCAGCGCGGATCCGGACTGAAGCGCCTAGAACTGCTCGACCACAGCGGCCGCGTCCGCATAAATCAATGAGGGCCGTACGATGGACGTATCCGTTAGGACACTACGGCGATATCTGACGTTAACACTTTACAGCAGCAGACGACCGATGCGAATGCCTTTGCTAACATCACGACATCGCCTGTAGCACCTCTGCTGGACTTGTGACCATTTCGGTTGGACTGTAGACGACTGGAAAACAGTGGCCTGGTCAGATCTGTACCGGTTTCAATTGATAAGAGCTGATGGTAGGGTTCGCGTGTGGTGCAGACCCTACAAAGCCAAGGACTCAAGTTGTCAACAAGGCACTGTGCCTGCTGGTGGTGGCTACATGTGTTTACACGGAATGGGTCCTTTGGTCCAACTGAACCGGTCATTGACTGGAAATGACTATGTTTGCTACTTGGAGACCATTTGCAGCCATTCATGGACTTTATGTTCCCAAACAACGATGGAATTTTTGTGGATAAAAATGTGCCATGTCTCCGAGCCACAATTGTTTGCCACTGCGTTGAAGAATATTCTGGACAATTCGTGCAAGCGGTTTGGACACCTGTATCGCTTGACATTAATCCCGTCGAATATTGATGGGACGTAATCGAGAGGTCGGTTCGTGCACAAAATCCTGCGGCGGCAATACTTTCGCAATTCTGGACGGCTATGGAGTCAGCATGGCTCAATATTTCTGCAGAGGACTTGCAGCGACTTGTTGAGTCCATGCCACGTCGGGTTGCTGTACTACGTGCGGTATAAGGAGGTCCGACACCATATTAGGAGGTTGGAAGAATCCTAAGGAAATGCAATCCGAAAACAAAGGACGTAGGTTACAGTACACTTGTTCACCCACTGCTTGAATACTGCTCACCGGTGTGGGATCCTTACCAGATAGGGCTGATAGAAGAGACAGAGAAGATCCAACGGAGAGCAGCGCGCTTCGTTACAGGATCATTTAGTAATCGCGAAAGCGTTACGGAGATGATAGATAAACTCCTGTGGAAGACTCTGCAAGAGAGACGCTCAGTAGCTCGGTACGGGCTTTTGTTGAAGTTTCGAGAACATACCTTCACCGAGGAGTCAAGCAGTATATTGCTCCCTCCTACGTGTATTTCGCGAAGAGACCATGAGGATAAAATCAGAGAGATTAGAGCATACGCAGAGGCATACCGACAATCTTTCTTTTCAGGAACAATACGAGACTGGAATAGAGGGGAGAACCGATAGAGGTACTCTAGGTACCCTCCGCCACACACCGTCAGGTGGCTTGTGGAGTATGGATGTAGATGTAGATCTCATGACTCTCGTCACCTCAGTGTTGTGTCACCGTCAAACTTTCTGCAATGTGGCTGCAATATACGGCAATATTGCGGTACAGCCGGGTGACTATGGCTGAAGTAACAACCTGTTACAGGTAGCTGTCAGTTGTTGTCCACCAAAGGTGGATAATATCTGGAAAGGCGGGACGCGTCTACATCTAAATGTATGCGCTGCAAGCCAGCTTTATACGATGTGAGGCGGAGGGTAATTTTGGGACCTCTATTAGTTTCCCGTTCCACTCGGGAATATTGTGTAGATCGTCTGTAAATGAACTTCCGTATAAGCTCTAATTTTTCTTTTTTACTGTCGCGGTCATTTCGCGAGACAATATGTTGGGCAATTGTTTTTCAAACACACGCTGTCGGGATTTGAGTTGTAACCTTCTCCACGATACGCAACGCTTCTCCTGTAGCGACTGGAGTTTATGGGCATGTCTGTAACTCTGTAACGACGCTCTCACGCTTGCTAAATGATCACGTGGCGAAACGTGGCTCCATTCGTTTGACCTTCACTATCTCTTCCGTTAAACCTGTGCGGTAAGCAGACGACACCTACGTGTATCTGAGGTGGCTCAACCCATCGTAAATTATTACTACTGCAGTGGGCACGAGATTATCGGTAATGGACCTTGGATCAATCGAAAAGTGTCACCTGGCCTGCTGACGAATCACGTTTGTCGGTACCTCAGGTCGGTGACCTGTCTGCATACGCTGTGGTCCACGCAAACGTCTGCTCGTAACACGCACTGTGCCACAGGTGGGCTATTTCGTGTCAAATCGGACGAAAAATGAGAAAATTGAAATTATATGTTTTTTAAAAAAACATTAATAAGTTTTTTACGTGTGAATTACTGTAAAAGAAATCAACTTTTTCACAAAGTTATCTCTCGAATGCTTGCTACTTCTCGAGTTAAAATTCCGTCAATTTGACTCCCGTGTAGCTCAAGAACCTTATTGGATTTCAGTGAACTACGATCCATTTTAAAGCTGAATGTCTGTTCTATAACAATAATTAATATAATTTTTGTGAGTCGTGCTTAGGTAGCTCAGACGGTCCCTCCAATTAGGTCGTCCACCTAACCCGATTGAACAAAAGTTCCCCGAGGTTGACTGGCGTCATGTATGGCGCGCGGTGTTCGCCTGTTACCTTGACACGAATGTTCAATCTGTCTGTTACCTAACTGTCAATGGTAAGCAAATCAACCAATTTCGCCTTCATCGTATCCACCTCGCCCAATCACCTCTATGTTCCACGTGTGGAGTGCCAGACAATGACGAACATCGGTTTGTTTGCGGACCGGCGGCGGAGGTTTGGCACTTGATTCGTCGTATTGTGGCTTTTCTAACGCGGGACATTCCGGATCGGATTAGTCCCCTTTCATTATTATTTCCGGACCGTGACTATTTTCCTCGGACAAAGACCAATGCTGTGAATTGGATTCGCGGACATGCCATTCACTACCTATTTGGACAAACTGTAGACTCTGTACTCGATTTTTCGACATACCTCAATGACCGTCATTATGTCGTTGTCCGTCACCCAAAATACAGACAATTTTTCTCGAACTTCCTTGGGAGTGCTTTCCACGACCCGCCTCGCACCTGGAATGTGTTAAGCCAAGAGAGAAGATGGTTTCCTGTTTGAACCAATGAACATTTCTGAACAATTGAACAGAACACATCAATTTCGAGAAGACGTGACTCAACATATTACCAGCGGGGCGCAGAAGGCCTCTGATCAATTACACAACAAAACTAAACAAAAAAAATAAAAACAATAAAAATAAAATTCAGAAAAGGAAGATTTTGTTTTGTTTGTAAGGATAGCCCTAACCTTGATTTCCCATATTTCCCCTGGTATATACGCAGCTCTCTGGGGTAGATTTAGTCAGGAGCCAACGCCTAAAAAAAAAAAGACGGTAGAGCACTTGCCCGCGAAAGGCAAAGGTCCCGAGTTCGAGTCTCGATCCGGCACACAGTGTTAATTTGCCAGGAAATTTCACGTCAGCGCACACTCCGCTGCTGAGTGAAAATCTCATTCTGGATACCTTCTAGATGTGGCGTCTTATGTGAAAAACAACGTTATGTTAAGGGGAGAGGGCTGCCCTGTTAAAAGTAGGCCAGACACACGTTCGGATACTGCAGAGGCACAAAGGCGCTGTGCAGACCGGATTACTTTGCGGGGCCGCTGTAAGCCACGGCTCGCTGTCGTAAGCGAAGAGGCGGCAGGTGTCTGCAGGGTTCGCGCCTGCCGGGCGCCGCCTGGCGCGGACAGCACGGCCGTCCCTGACACGCTCCACTTGCCGGCGCCGCGGACACCTGTTGGCGTCGCGACGCCGGCGCCCGCCTCACCGCCGGCTGCAGCGGCGCCGCGCCGGCACGCGACTCGCCAGCCCCGGAAGCGGCCGGCGGGGGCGGCCCGCGGCGCGTCGCGACGCCCCCGCGATGCCACCTGCGCCCCGTAGCGCCGTCTCCTCTCGCATCGTTTCGTATCGGGGCCACCGCCTGCCGGCCGCTCTCCTTGCGAAACGTCTCGGCTCGGCTCTGATCGGCTAGGCTTGCACAACGCCCACTCGCATACCTGCCGCTACCTGCTCCACTACTGCGGCCACTTCTCTGCTAAAACGTCCTACATGTTACGTCACCGTGACTTTGACTTTCACGTGACACATCCACTTGGAACCATACACTGAGGTGACAAAGTCGTAGGATAGCGATATGCACGTATACAGATGGCGGCAGTATTGCGTACAAAGTGTATTAAAGAACTTAGCATAGCTGTCACTTTTACTCATGAGATTCCGGACTCGATTGCGGCCGCACGTATGGAATTAATTTACTCTGAATGTGGAATATCAGTTGGAGCTAAACGCATGGGACATTCCAATTCGGAAATCGTTAGGCAATTCAATACTCTGAGATCCACAGTGTCAAGAGTTTGCCGAGAATACCTAATTTTAGGCATTACCTCCCACCACAGACAACGTGTAAGGTGCCTCTTACGTGAGGAAGACATTTTTACCACTTTTAATAAATTATTGTCTCTTATTGGTGTACTGACGACAGGAAGTGCTGTAGTCCGTTGCCGGCCATGAGTAGGAGACCATTTCCCACGCTGGCTGGCTAGGTGACGAAGCGATCATAATGTCGCGCGTAGTGGGGAGGGGCTCGGCGCTGGACCTTAGGCCAGTATTACAGTATCAAATTTCTTTGTCAAAAATCTTTGTCAAAGATATTTGATGGTGTAATAGGGAACTTTGTCAAATGTCGTCCAATATTTGATCAAATCTAGGTCCTCGCTGTAGATTTGATCAAAGAAGTCGCTTGTCTTCTGTTCACTGCAATGTGACATGTTACCACATGGAGCGCTAGCATCGCTGCAGCGTTCTGTCGTCTGTAGTGGTAGTGTTTTTATAAACATTTACGGTTAATACAATTGGTGTGAGCTGACAACTACAAAGTTAATAGAGATGTATAAAGCTGATGAGGCGCTTTACAACGTGAGGCACCTTGAATACAAAAATAGATTAAGAAGATTGGAGACCTAACCTAACCTAACCTAACCCAACCTAACCCTCTCCAGTAACAAGGAATCGGAGTGTTACAGTGAGCCAGTCTTCTGCAGATGTAGCAGTTCTTAAGTGAATATTGTGCTTTGTGATATGAGGATACACTTCACTGAGCACATACATAAATAACCCACGGCTTCACCCTGGTATGTTTCCTTTTTTTCCCCGCTTCTCTTCTGCATGTGCACACAGTGCAACAGTGGTACATGCAACTGCTGCGGTGAATAACAAGTTGTTGTTGTCAGCCATCTTGAACTTTGACGAAAAATTGACAGTGTAATACCCCTTCTAGCACTACGTCAAAGATCTTTGGAAAATATATTTGACGGAATAACTGATCACATCTTTGATCAAATCTTTGACAAAGAAATTTGACAGTGTAATACCGGCCTTAGCAACAAGCGTCAGCCTGGGAAATATACGACGGGAAGTACCGCCATCTTGGCGCTAAAGTCAACGATTTTGTTTATTTATATTTAATAATTAAAGTCATTTATGACAACATGAATACTTGGAGGAGCCTCTGGATGTTTAAAACTATGTATCATAATTTTGCCTCGTTAAAATTCACAGCCGTTCATTCACAAATGCATATCCTAGTAAGTGCGAACTTGATCGGAAATCCACAAACTGTGACGAAACTAGTAAGAGATACGGACTGCGCGCCAAAATCGGCAATCGGCGTTAAGAGCTCTTCCTGTCTTATTCGATGGTAGCCATGCTCTCGGTTACGAGTAGTTTGTGACATGAGTGTTTCATTATTGATCTAATAGGAATAAAAGTGATATTACGGCATTCTGAATGTTAATTTCGAGTAAACAGATACCCTAAAGTTGAACGACAGCAATTTCAGATAATTGGCTTCCACCGACAGAGACATCCAATGCGCCAATGAAGAATCTGCATGGGACGACATTTACGACAGCTGCACCGCGCACAGGTGGGAGGAAATCCGACGACACGACCCACCAAGGCAGATCAAGGAAGGTCCGACTTACACTCGCAAATTCCGGGTGTTAATGCTGACCAGTTATACTGTACGTCACATATACCACCCTCTAAGGACTCGCGGCTAAACTGAGTCATAACAGTATCAGTTTAGAAGCGAGGGGATCTTGCAAACGGAGTGGCCGACGGCATTCACTTAACGACCGAGAGCAGTGGCAATTGCTTACAGTTGGCAATGCTACCAGACAAGCAACACTGCGTGAAATAACCGCACAAATCAATGTGGGACGAACGACGAACGCATCCGTTAGGACAGCGCGGCGGAATTTGACGTTAGTGCGCTCTGGCAGCAGATATCCGGCGCGAGTACCTCTGCTGACAGCAAGACATCGCCGGACGTTACATGAGCGTGTGACCGAAGCATGCGACGCAATCCGAATAGGGTCAGATGTATTCGAAAGAGTGCGTGATTCACTGCGAAGAAGGGCTGAAGGGGATGTCAGGATTTGTGGTAACCACATGCAGCAGTGCCTGTAATGTCTCCTGTTACCTAACGAAGAGCAATGTGAGAATATATTGGCCCATATGTCTACAGGTATTGTTTCCCCACGTGCCTTTTTTTTAACGTCCCGTACACACGGATGGAAATGGAAATGGAAAGTGCGCCTGTCCTATATTTATCAAACTTTGTGTAGATATCCATCACATAACGGGCACTAAATCATTTAACTTTCATTCTATTCGGAGCTGATGCCTATAGCCAGCGTTAGTAAGAGTTGTGACTTCCACGGACACGATTACACTCTTGTATTCGTCATGGCGAACTGAGCGAGTTGACGCAGAGGTTAGCACGCTGGACTCACATTCTGGAGGACGACGATTCAAATCCGCGTCTAGCGAACCAGATTTAGGTTTTCCGTGATTTCCCTAAATTGCCACAGGCAATATCCGAGAGGGTTCCTTGAGAAGGAGCTCTCTAATGACGTCGCTGTCGACGGAAGAGGGTATGGGGCTAAACCCTATCTTCCCTTTGTTGGTGGTGCCGTGGAAACTAAGCGTCTCGGGATGTCATCTTGGGGAATTTCTTTCTTCGCAAGGCTGAATCGCAAGCTGCGTCAGTTCATGAACATTCCTGGCGGGAAGCCGGTATGAAAATATACGTCTTCCAGTAGCATCCTAGACATCCAATTCCAGTCGCCCTGAGCTTTCTGGACAAAGGCCTTGCAGGATAGGTTATCAAAAAATGGTTCAAATGGCTCTAAGCACTATGGGATTCAACATCTGAGGTCATCAGTCCCCCAGAACTTAGAACTACTTAAACCTAACTAACCTAAGGACATCTCACACATCCATACCCGAGGCAGGATTGGAAACTGCGACCATAGAAGCAGCGCGGTTCCGGACTGAAGCGCCTAGAACCGCTCAGCCACAGCGGAAGTAACTGGAAGTATAAGTGTTCGTACAAGTGTCTTCTTTTAGATCAAACTTTCTAGTTTTGTAAGGCATGGAAAGATGCTGATGCCTTCTTCCATATTATAGTCATGTGCTTAGTGCAATTTAGATTTCCCTTTCTTATCACTCCTATACTCTTTGCTGGAGGAGAGAAGTTTATAATTGTCTCATTCAGGGTTAAAGATAGTAGGTATTCCCGATATTTCGCGCTAAAAAGCCTGGAATGGCCAGCCACAGCCACTTGGATTTTGGATGGCCTGAGCTTTAACCCTGTATCCTGCGCCAGTTTTCATAGTGCACACAGGACGGTATTGAAATTCTAGATAGACGTTTTTGCGTTTATTGGTAACATACCAGGTCATCGACACGCCAGTACAGTACTGAAGGCGACAAGTGCTTGTGGGGTCTTGCATTACGCTGTTGGTTCCAATGGCTCTGAGCATTATGGGACTTAACATCTGAGGTCATTAGTCCCCTAGAACTTAGAACTACTTAAACGTAACTAACCTAAGGACATCACACACATCCATGCCCGAGGCAGGATTCAAACCTGTGACCGTAGCATTCACGCGATTCCGGGCTGAAGCGCCTAGAATCGCTCGGCCACCGCGGCCGGCTACCCTGTAGGAATATGTCATTTCAACTATTACAGGTATGAGAATAGCTTTCGCCATTCTTCCCACATTCTGGTGAGCATTCAGCCTCCCATCAACAGTTGCGAAATCGGCTCATTTATCATATCCAGTAGTTCTTCACAGTGTGATAACAGGGGTTGGAGCAGTCTGTGCCTCTTGAATTGTTGCTTCCTGCGACCTTCACGGACACGGTGACGATTTGTCTACCACAGACAAAAGTGAGGCTCATCGCCGAACACTGCAGAATGTGACTCAATGTCCCTGTTTATACTGGCTGTAAACCATGCAGGTCTTTGCTGCCTGTAAACATCGTACGGTGACCAAGCTTACAGTAATCGACTACCTACGCTAACCTGTAGCCTCTGCACGGATTTCAGCTGTTGCCATCCGTCTGTTCATCAGAGCAGGTCGGCCAATCTAACCATTTTCTCGTGAATACTTCTTCTGGAAGGGCCCGTGCTTTTCGCGTCACACCGTCGTCCTAAGTCAATCTCGTTCTGCAGACATTACTGCCAACTATGCAGCCTGTCTTTATGACGCTCCTGCGATCACTTTGCCAATGCTTAGACCATCGGGAAGATGGCGATAAGCTGCGCCTGCCCGTCGTTTCTTGTGTTCGCCACCTGAAAAGTTCGAGAAACACGTGATTAGCACCATGTACTCACACCATTCTCCAGTCGCCAGAATGGCTTTTTTTCACGTATGAATGTACTGTACGGTATGTTAATCAACATGCCGGCCGAGCGGCCGTGCGGTTTTAGGCGCTACAGTCTGGAGCCGAGCGACCGCTACGGTCGCAGGTTCGAATCCTGCCTCGGGCATGGATGTGTGTGATGTCCTTAGGTCAGTTAGGTTTAATTAGTTCTAAGTTCTAAGCGACTGATGACCTCAGAAGTTAAGTCGTATAGTGCTCAGAGCCATTTGAACCATTTTTTTAATCAACATGTCGCACAGGCACGGAAATACTGGTGGAGTTCCGTCAAGGTGTTCATGATGTAACTGAGTTTCTGTCAACGTACTTGTAATTGCGTTACGTATTCATTCCGAAGAATCGTTAGATCCAGGTAGTGTGCAAGTCTGTTCATCTCTTCATAACTACCACTACCGATGTACACTTGATTCAAAATTCAAATGGCTCTAAGCACTATGGGACTTAACATCTGAGGTCATCAGTCCCCTAGACTTAGAACTACTTAAACCTAACTAACCTAAGGACATCACACACATCCATGCCCGAGGCGGGATTCGAACCTGCGACCGTAGCAGCAGCGCGGTTCCGGACTGAAGCGCCTAGAACCGCTCGGCCACAGGGGCCGGTAGTACACTTGAACCCGTTACATTTATGAAGCCTTGTCTCTCCCTACAACCTTTATCCTTCAGCTTTCCTTCCATTACCAAATTAACTACTCCTTAACGTCTCGGAATATGTCCTTCCAATGTATCCCCTGTTTTAGTCAAATTGTGCAACATGTTCTTTTCTCTGTAATTAGAGTCATTACCGTCTCGTTAATTATCCTATCTAACAGTCTAACCTTCAGTACTCTCCAGTAACAGAAGACTTCAACAGCTTCTACCGTCCTCGTGTCTGTACTGTTCTCCCTCGTCCACGTTTCACTTCTACGGAAGGTTACGCTTGAGACAAATACTTTTAGAATAGACTTCCTAACACTTAAATTTTATTATACGTTGATATATTTGTCTATTTCTAAAATTTTACTATTGCCAGTTCGCCTTTTTATATACTCTCTACTTCTGCCATTGTGCAATTATCAATTATTTTGCTGCCCAAATAGCAAAATACATCTAGTACATTCAATGTCTCATTTCCTAATCTAACTCTTTTAGGGCCGTCTAGCTATATATGAGTGCCCTTACCTTACTTATCATAGTATTCACCTCGCTAAACTATTCATTCGTTAAACTGATCTGGAATGTCCTTCGCCGCCTCTGACATTATTACAATATCATCCGTAAACCTCAAAATTTTTGTTTCTTTCCCTGAATTTGACACTGATACCATACGCGAGCTGGGGTGGCAATCAATAAAACAAATACTAGAGTGGTTCCTTTGAAAGGGTACGTCCGACTTCCTTCCCCATCCTTAACACAATCCGAGCTTGTGCTTCGTCTCTAATTACCTCGATGTCGATGGGACGTTAAACCAAGTCCTCCTTCCTTCCTCACCTGATGGAAGAATTTCTGAATATGTAGTAGTGTTGTCCATGGAAAATGCAAATAGCCAACTAGCTAGGCCGAGTACACAGGAGTCAATGGGACAGCCATTTTCACCTGCTTTCGTGTTTTTACGATGCTCGCGTGAGAGAGAATTGCAGACGGTTGGCAGTATTTCGTTGCCACTCGCCACCTCCCTCTGTTTTATTTGTCCAGGTAATGATAGTGTGCCACTTGGGTGAGATGTGCGTGTCCCATTACGTCTTCTTGCACCGAGGCATACTTCTCTCTCGCCCAACAAATTACTGTCACCTCCTCCTTCCGCAAAGTGTCGTGCCTGCGACTCGTTATTCCGGCGTGTTACTTCCAGTGCCTTGCTCCTGTTGCTATTCTAACAACGCATCCCGCTGACGTCAACTTACAGCGAGTCTGACTGCAAATTGCAGAGAAACTTGTCACTCTTGTTTTGGCGGATGTAGCCCATAATTTTATAGGCATTTTGTTACAATTATCTGTTCTGCTAAATATTTGGCAACCAACCGACCAATAACAATGAAAGCTTTCACGACCGAATGACATTGCTGCTGGTAAACCTTTCGCGGTGTAAGATCGTGGCCCACGAAATTTTTCTGTTCCTAAAGTTTCGTCCAGAACTGCTCTGGACATCTTCAGAAAAGGGGGCGTGTGGCCGGTCATTAAAATCCTTGCCGTTATAGTGAAAAGGATTTGCACGCCGGAATACCGGTAGGCCGAATAAAACATCTAAAGCAGGCTTTCGAGAAAAATGGGTACTCGGGGAGAGAAGTGAACAGAATTATTCGATCAAAAATGGAAGGCCGAAGAACAACGATGCAAGAACACTGTTTCCCTTTTATTAGAAAAGTTACAGATCAAACCAGAAAGATTTTGCAGAAACATGCGGTTTTTAGACCAACAAAGAAAATAGGTCTAGCTCTCCGATCTGAGAAGGGTATATGTTCTCCTCCGTCGACATGTGGCGTATATAAAATTCCGTGTACGTGTGGTAGAGTTTATACTGGAACATTCGAAAGAAGCGTGAATACACGGCTAAAGGATTACAAAAGTCTTTGCCGACTAGGGGAAATAGACAAATCGTCTGTAACAGAGCATGCTCTTCAGCCAGGATGTCACCAAGTTTTCTGAAACAAAAACTAATTTTATCAACGGCGACAAACTACACTCCTGGAAATGGAAAAAAGAACACATTGACACCGGTGTGTCAGACCCACCATACTTGCTCCGGACACTGCGAGAGGGCTGTACAAGCAATGATCACACGCACGGCACAGCGGACACACCAGGAACCGCGGTGTTGGCCGTCGAATGGCGCTAGCTGCGCAGCATTTGTGCACCGCCGCCGTCAGTGTCAGCCAGTTTGCCGTGGCATACGGAGCTCCATCGCAGTCTTTAACACTGGTAGCATGCCGCGACAGCGTGGACGTGAACCGTATGTGCAGTTGACGGACTTTGAGCGAGGGCGTATAGTGGGCATACGGGAGGCCGGGTGGACGTACCGCCGAATTGCTCAACACGTGGGGCGTGAGGTCTCCACAGTACATCGATGTTGTCGCCAGTGGTCGGCGGAAGGTGCACGTGCCCGTCGACCTGGGACCGGACCGCAGCGACGCACGGATGCACGCCAAGACCGTAGGATCCTACGCAGTGCCGTAGGGGACCGCACCGCCACTTCCCAGCAAATTAGGGACACTGTTGCTCCTGGGGTATCGGCGAGGACCATTCGCAACCGTCTCCATGAAGCTGGGCTACGGTCCCGCACACCGTTAGGCCGTCTTCCGCTCACGCCCCAACATCGTGCAGCCCGCCTCCAGTGGTGTCGCGACAGAAGTGAATGGAGGGACGAATGGAGACGTGTCGTCTTCAGCGATGAGAGTCGCTTCTGCCTTGGTGCCAATGATGGTCGTATGCGTGTTTGGCGCCGTGCAGGTGAGCGCCACAATCAGGACTGCATACGACCGAGGCACACAGGGCCAACCCCGGCATCATGGTGTGGGGAGCGATCTCCTACACTGGCTGTACACCACTGGTGATCGTCGAGGGGACACTGAATAGTGCACGGTACATCCAAACCGTCATCGAACCCATCGTTCTACCATTCCTAGACCGGCAAGGGAACTTGCTGTTCCAACAGGACAATGCACGTCCGCATGTATCCCGTGCCACCCAACGTGCTCTAGAAGGTGTAAGTCAGCTACCCTGGCCAGCAAGATCTCCGGATCTGTCCCCCATTGAGCATGTTTGGGACTGGATGAAGCGTCGTGTCACGCGGTCTGCACGTCCAGCACGAACGCTGGTCCAACTGAGGCGCCAGGTGGAAATGGCATGGCAAGCCGTTCCACAGGACTACATCCAGCATCTCTACGATCGTCTCCATGGGAGAATAGCAGCCTGCATTGCTGCGAAAGGTGGATATACACTGTACTAGTGCCGACATTGTGCATGCTCTGTTGCCTGTGTCTATGTGCCTGTGGTTCTGTCAGTGTGATCATGTGATGTATCTGACCCCAGGAATGTGTCAATAAAGTTTCCCCTTCCTGGGACAATGAATTCACGGTGTTCTTATTTCAATTTCCAGGAGTGTATTATCTACGGCTACTTAGAGAACCCACTGGAATATATAAACGTAGAGATAATTTTAATAGGAAAGAAGAGACCATTAACCTAGGCAGAACCGCAAACAGTTCTTTTTTTGTGAGAAGAAGACAGTCGATAGTTAATCTCTGCTTATCACGTGTGTCTCCAGCCGCGCCCATTTTTTCTATAGAATATATGTCGCTCTCAGACGTCCGACCCGTCAGTCGGCAAAACTCAACGGAGGAGCAACCGATCTGAAGATGTCTAGCGCTGGACGAAACGTTAGGAATGGAAGATTTCATGGTCCATACCCCGAATGGCTTAGCAGCAGCAACGACCAGCAACAAGTAGCGAAACACTTGTTCCCATAACCCGACAAGCGCCAACGGCCTTGCCTCGTTAAATACACCGGTTCTCATCAAGTTAGGCAACGTCGGGCGTGGCCAATACGTGGCTGGATAACACCCCGGGTACGGGACGTGCACTTGGCTGCTTTGGATAAGTGGTGGCGTACAGTTCCTAATCACCAAATTTTGCGCCAATGTCCTGGATTACGTTCCAAACCTCTCCGCTGTATCTCATGAAGTGAGAGCATACGACACTGTTAATGGTCGTTGTCCGTCGGTTTAAGACGTTAAGCTCGGCAGCACCCTCGTCTTCATCGAACAAAAACGAGACAACCACGCTACATACACCCATTACAGTCACCTACACTTTCCAGATACATTTAAACACACAACTCTCACACTTCACGAAGATAACGTGCCAGTGGGTACGAAGGACAGAAAAAACACTTATCAGTTAGGTGTCTAAACCTGTCCTTCGGGATCTCCCAGCCAACAGTGCCATACGACTTCACTTCAACACCATTCAAAAAGGAAAGAGCACGAATGCGTGAGTATTGTCAGAGGGTTCACAAATTTTCTGTCGAGGGTATTAATAAAAAGTAACCGGCAGACAAATTTCCATTTCGAAAATGGGGGAAAGTAACTGTTTGAGATAATGCACTACTAAATTTACTGTTAGAAAAGGTAAATAATCACGACCGGGTACTAATTTAGTTCATTTAGCAAGCAGTGCAAAAATGATTGAGAAACTTTACGCAAAGCAGCTGAAGGAAGAAGCTGCCCAGCGAATGTTTACATTGTCATGAAGGGGATCTGCTGTAAACTAGACGACGATCAACATACGTCTTCCACATGGCGTTTGATTTCGTGCCATTGACGGGTGCGGAATTTCGTCACATCATCAGAAGAGACGGAGAATTAATGTATATAGTCCTCTGGTCTCACTAGTGAGACAGAAAGGGATCAGTTCTAGACCTTCCCACTTCGAGAAAACCGGGGCTCCGGAACCAAACCCGGGACCCCCCGTGCCAGTACCTAGTGACTAATCACTAAGCAACTTTACAATAAAATGGCCGTCTTCGCCATTGTTATACCAATATAAATGCTTCAAAATGACTGCTGCCGATGAAATCACTGATTTCACGTCTTTCAACTAGATCGAAGCCAGAAAGTTTGTGGCTTAACGTCCCGTTGACGATGAAGTTATTAGAGACAGTTTCACTATACAGGGCGATATATCTGCCTCTACCTATGGTATTTATGCAACGCCTTAAAAAAATCACGTGCGAGATTTTCATTTCTCTCGTTGGCTATACGAAAACTATTTGCTCTATAGAAAAAAATGAATGGGATCATTTTGTAGGAATTCAAGAAAAATTACTCTGAAGGTAACTGGTGTACATTTTTCTTGAACAATAAGAAAGCTACGGCCTCTGGCGAAAACATATCCCAGTACAAAGTTGAACTACATTAAATTTCCTACAACAAATTTCTGTTCATCTTTTTCTGTAGTACCAGGAGTTCCCACATAGCGAGTGAAAGATAGTGAATATCTCACGCAAGGTGACTGAGGGCTCTGGAGGTTGCATAAAGCCCATGGTAGGGGCTGCTGAATCAGCATGTATAATGGAGTAGACCATTATATTTGACTTCCCTTCGTGCCATATTGTGATACCAGCTCTTATTCGAATGATGACTGAGAAGTAGTCTATCGAAACAACATGCTGTGCTGCATTTTGCTTCTTAAATCATTGTCAAGACTTTCCTAAAAGGATACTTCCTGTATTCAACGTTAGGGAAGGCAAAACAACATATCTGACACATGCAGGGCATTCAAGAGTCCGTGTAGATGGACACATGGACACATGGATTAATAAATTCTCAGCCTCCGTAGGAACTTTACAAATCTTTACGTAGTTATTCAGTTAACTCTTCATTATACTAGTTATGGATTACCCGGCTGCGTAAACATTAACGTGTAGCCTTCATCGTGAGAATCATCAAATAACTCGAAAAATGAAAGCAAGTGGTAGCAATGTTCCCGCCTTCACGATGACCTCAGTCTCTTCAGTTTCACAAAGTTCCACAATGCTCAAACTCTTGATTCAACTCCAGTCCCTTCAGACCTCTGACATTTTTCCCTTCGAAAGAACGCAATTGACGCGCGTTCCTGTAATATTAGATTGCAACTTATATTGACAATGAAATGCATAATAAATCAGTCGAAACTAATTTCACAGAACTGCCGTCGCATTAGGTGATCGTACGGTATTCTGCGAACACTTGAACTATGTAATTGTAGCTACGAGTGATTAGTAAACAGTCAAGATAGCGGAATATATCGTTTAGTAAAAATTTTTGAATAAATGAGATATTCCACGATCTTGACTGGTTTTAGTAAATGATCATCAAGAAGAGGTTTATGTTTCTTTGTTAATGTTGGTTAAACTTTCGAATAAATGGATGACTTCGGATTGAACAATGTGGGCTCCTTACTCATATGTCAGCAGCTCAAGCAGCTTGGATACTGTCCGGTGTACGAACGATTCGCACATGGCCTGCAGATTAGTTTTTTTTTTTTTCACTGCTGAACCTGTTTTCTCCTAATTAAGTAACGATATGCTGATTGCATGTGCCGAAGGAAAGTGATTGTGGCGTTTTAAACTGAAGTAAAGGCGAAATTCTCAACGTAAAGCCTTCACAGTGTTTTTGAAGGAACACACCGCACACAGTCATTTGACTATTTCGTTGTTAATTTAAGTATAACCCAGCTTTCGACCTTTTATGCCATTTTCGGGTATTGGATTTTATGTCTTCCACATATATTGCAGACATTGAGCATTTTGTCAAGCTCAGAGTTGTCTTGCAATATATGTTAAGCCAAATACTTGAAAATGGCATAATAGGCCGAAACCTGGGCTGTGGCAAAAGTAAGCTGTCCTCCACTCCACGTATCCAAGTCAATTAAATCGCTATCAACACAAATTTCAAAATTTCCTATTTCTCTGAATCACCTTGTGCAATATGAACAGCAGCGGTTCTATTTCTCTCCCTTTAGGCCCACAATACGAGGCGTGTTTTTTAAGTAAGTACCGTTGTGTAATTAAAAAAAGACGTGGTAATATATCTCAATAGTTTTATTTTTACGTGAAAGCCTGCACCTTAATCTACGCACCGACGCCAGTACAGTCTGATTCTTTCTTGTTTACGTTGTGTACTGAGTGTTTAAGATGCCTCCGATAATCGTGAGTCCCGCCGACTGTGAAGTACGGGCTGTTATAAGATTTCTTAGTGCTAAAGGCCTAAGAGCGATCGATATTCATCGTGAGATCTGTGCAGTTTACGGAAAAAGCATGATGAATGATGGAATGGTAAGAAAGTGGGTGAGAGCATTTAAAGATGGCCGCACAAATGTGCATGATGAACAACGGAGTGGGCGTCCTTCGGTCATTAATGAAAGTTTGGTGCAGGAAGTGAACAATAACGTGAGAGAAAACAGACGCTTTACGATTTCCTCCTTGGTGGATGACTTTCCTAATGTTTATCGTAGTGTTTTGTATGGCGTTGTGACTTGAATTACGTTGGGTACCGCAACGGATGTGCACAAAACCAAACGTTTAGACAGAGCATTGACTTTCCTTGAGCGGTACCACAACGATGATGATTCTTAAGGCAAATTGTTACGGGCCATGGAAGTTGAGCAAGGGCATTGTTTTGCTGCAAGACAATGCCCGTCCGCATGTGGCGAATCAGACCAAAGATCTCATCACATCTTTTGGATGGGAAACTCTAGATCATCCTCCGTACAGCCCCGATCTTGTGCCCAGTGACTACCATCTGGACCTGCACTTGAAGAAACACCTGGGCGGTCAGCGTCTTCAAGACGCTGACGAAGTCAAAGCAGTGGTGATGCAGTGGTTAAAAAGTCAGGCGACAGACTTCTATGAGGAGGGTATTCAAAAACTGGTTACAACGTAATGACAAGTGCCTCAATATTGACGGAAATTATGTAGAAAAGTAGATTAAGGTACAGGCTTTCATGTAAAATTAAAATTATTGAGATATCTTAGCACGTATTTTTTTTATTTCAAAACGGTACTTATTTAAAAAAACACGCCTCGTATATTGAATTTCATTACCAGTAGACGACTCTCTACCCAGGATAAAGTTCTGCACCCCACCCGTCAGGAAATTTTGGACCCTGTCGCAAACAGATGTGCTTCGCAATGCGTCACGCCAACTTTCACGCGGGTCACTGCCAAAGAAAGGAAACGAGGATGGGGAGGAGGGAGAGGGGGAGAGAGGAATCGGAAAGGGAATGGGACCGCCGACTGCGGGCCGGCACACGCGTCTGAGAGCGGCGCCCAGAAAGGAAAGCAAAGCGTGTAGCGAGCCAGCGCGCGCCCGCAGATCGCAGCCACACATCACCCCGCCGTTGCGCAAAACGCGCTGCAACCCAGGCGCCACACATGTTCCCCAAAACGCAAGTTTCCGTGACGACCGCGCTACAGCGAGCAACATATGCCGACAATGTGAATTCCGTCGCGAGAAAGTCGCGTCTTTCCTTCGACAAATACGTGATTCTCACAAAAAAGCAAAAAAATACATTGCAACTGAATCCGATTAACAGAATTGTATCCTTAATGGGTGCCGCTGGACTTTGTGGCTGTTTCTTTATAGGGAGTAGAATGAGATCCTCTACAATTCACAATTCAAGGTGATTTATTTAAGACGTGACTGGTTTCGAGCTTCTTCCCATCTTCATTTTATGTCGACACGACGTGTTGAAAATGTATATACAGGGTGGTCTATTGACAGTGACCGGGACAAATATCTCACGAAATAAGCATCAAATGAAAAACCTACAAAGAACGATACTCGTCTAGCTTGAAGGGGGAAACCAGATGGCGATATGGTCGGCCCGCTAGATGGCGCTGCCATAGGTCAAACCGATATCAACTGCGTTCTTTTAAATAGGAACCCTCATTTTTATTACATATTGGTGTAGTACATAAAGAAATATGAATGTTTTAGTTGGACCACATTTTTCGCTTTGTGATAGATGGCGCTGTAATAGTCACAAACGTATAAGTACGTGGTATCACGTAACATTCCGCCAGGGCGGACGGTATTTGCTTCGTGATACATTACCCGTGTTAAAATGGACCGTTTACCAATTGCGGAAAAGGTCGATATCGTGTTGATGTATGGCTATTGTGATTAAAATGCCCAATGTTCGTGTGCTATGTATGCTGCTCGGTATCCTGGACATCATCCAAATTTCCGGACCGTTCGCCGGATATTTACTTTATTTAAGGAAACAGGAAGTGTTCAGCCACATGTGAAACGTCAACCACGACCTGCAACAAATGATGATGCCCAGGTAGGTGTTTTAGCTGCTCTCGCGGCTAATCCGCACATCAGTAGCAGACAAATTGCGCGAGAATCGGGAATCTCAAAAACGTCGGTGTTGAGAATGTTGCATCAACATCGATTGCACCCGTACCATATTTCTATGCATCGGGAATTGCATGTCGACAACTTTGAACGTCGTGTACACTTCTGCCACTGGGCACAAGAGTAATTACGGGACGATGACAGATTTTTTGCACGCGTTCTATTTAGCGACGAAGCGTCATTCACCAACAGCGGTAACATAAACCGGCATAGTATCCACTGTTGGGTAACGGAAAATCCACGATTGGCTGCGACAATGTATGGTGCGGCATTATGGGAGGAAGGATAATTGGCCCCCATTTTATCGATGGCAATCTAAATGGTGCAATGTATGCTGATTTCCTACGTAATCTTCTACCAATGTTACTACAAGATGTTTCACTGCATGACAGAATGGCGATGTACTTCCAACATGATGGATGTCCGGCACGTATCTCGCGTGCGGTTGAAGCGGTATTGAATAGCATATTTCATGGCAGGTGGATTGGTCGTCGAAGCACCATACCATGGCCCGCACGTTCACCGGATCTGACGTCACCGGATTCCTTTCTGTGGGGAAAGTTGAAGGATATTTGCTATCGTGATCCACCGGCGACGCCTGAAAACATGCGTCAGCGCATTGTCAATGCATGTGCGAACATTATGGAAGGCGAAATACTCGCTGATGAGAGGAATGTCGTTACACGTATTGCCAAATGCATTGAGGTTGACGGACATCATTTTCAGCATTTATGCATTAATGTGATATTTACAGGTAATCACGCTGTAACAGCATGCGTTCTCAGAAATGATAAGTTCACAAAGGTACATTGGAACAACCGAAATAAAATGTTCAAACGTACCTGCGTTCTGTACTTTAATTTAAAAACCTACACGTTACCAACTCTTCGTCTAAAATTGTGAGCCTTATGTTTGTGACTATTACAGCGCCATCTATCACAAAGCGAAAAAAGTGGTCTAACTAAAACATTCATATTTCTTTACGTACTACACTAATATGTAAAAAAATGAGGGTTCCTATTTAAAAAAAGAAACGCAGTTTATAACCGTTTGACCTATGGCAGCGCCATCTAGCGGGCGAACCATACCGTCATCTGGTTTCCCCCTTCAAGCTAGACGAGTTTCATTCCTTGTAGTTTTTTCGTTTGATGCTTATCTCGTTGGATATTTGGCCCGGTCACGATCAACGGACCACCCTGTATAGCTGGAATGTCCAAATCATAATAGCATATTTATAACATTTTTTACAAATTTCGCGACTTCTAATTCCTTCAGTTGTTCTGTTGAGTCAATGTCACGTAATTGCCTTTTATTTAAATAGTGAACTCCAACATCGAATTTGGAAACATAAAATGAATGTATAATCACCTGAAGATAAGCACTAGCCCGAAACCTGTCGTGTCTTAAATGAAGCGTCTTTAACTGTGGGTTGGCAATGGATCTTATTCTACACCCTACAATTAAGAGAGCCAGTCACCAAATCGAATGCGAGTGCGATTCCCTCTCCTTTGTTGTCGTAGATGACACGTAACAGTCTCCCTTTCTATCTTTCTCATCTAAGGTTTATGTGGTCTAACATTTCTACCTGTGAACAAACGAATCAAGACGGAATTGTTTCTGACAGCAGGCGGGGTCAACCTGTAAATTTGTTCATTCACCTGGCTTGATACTCCCTTCAGACGATCAGTTAGCAAGCCTATCCACGTTGGTCAAGTGGCTGAAAAATATCCTGTCTTTAATGATAGCTTGCAATTCGTAAGTTTTCGAGACTTCTTGTTTTCAAGCTACATTATTCTCCGCAAATTAGGTGACAAATTTGGAACTACATATATATTTAAATATAATCTGAAATATACTGGTATAGGCACGCGTATTCGAATACAGAGATATATAAACAGGCAGAATACGGCGCTGTGGTCGGTAACGCCTATATAAGAAAAAGTGTCTAGCGCAGTTGTTAGATCGGTTACTGCTGCTACAATGGCAGTTTATCAAGATCTACTAAATCGCTGCGGCCGGAAAAAGATCCTGCAAGAACGGGTCCAACGACGGCTGAAGACAATCGTTCAACGGGACAGAAGCGCAATGTTTCGGCAAATTGCTGCAGATTTCAGTGCTGAGCCATCAACAAGTGTCAGCGTGCGAACCATTCAACGGCATCACTCGATATGGGCTTTTGGAGCCGAAGGCCCACTCGTGTACCATTGATATGTGCACAACACAATGCTTTACCCCTCACTTGGGTCTGTCAACACCAAAACTGGAGTGCTGATGACTGGGATCATGTTACCTAGTAGTACGAATCTCGCATCAAATTGTATCGAGCGGATGGACGTGTACGGGTATGGAGACAACTTCATAAATCCATGTACCCTGCATGTCAGCAGGACACTGTTCAAGCTTGTGGAGGCTCTGTAATGGTGTGGTGCGGGTGCGTGGGCAGTTGGAGTGATATGGGACCCTTGATACGTCTAGATACGACTCTGACAGGTGACACGTACGTATACATCCTGTCTGATCACCTGCATCCAATGATGTCCGTTGTGCATTCATTGGGCGCTTTGCCACGGTTCTCACGGCTCCCCCTGTCGGAGGTTCGAGGGCTCCCTCGGGCATAGATGTGTGTGTTGCCCTTGGAGTAAGGTAGTTGAAGTTAGTTTAATTAGTGTGTAATCCTAGGGACTGATGACCTCAGCAGTTTGGTTCCATAAACCCTTACCACAAATTTCCAATCCGACGGAATTGGGAAATTCCAGCAGGACAGTGCGACACCCTAGACATCCAGAATTGCTACGGAGTGGTTCCAGGAACACTCTTCTGAGTTTTAAACACTTCCCATGGCCACCACACACCTCAGACATGAATATTATTGAGCACATCTGGAACGCCTTGGCCGGCAGCAGTGGCCAAGCGCTTCTAGGCGCTTCAGTCTGGAACCGCGCGACCGCTACGGTCGCAGGTTCGAATCCTGCCTCGGGCAGGGATGTCTGTGATGTCCTTAGGTTAGTTAGGTTTAAGTAATTCTTTCTAGGGGACTGATGACCTCAGATATTAAGTCCCATAGTGCTCAGAGCCATTTTAACCATTTGGAACGCCTTGCAACGTGCTGTTTAGAAGAGATCTCCACCCCCTCGCACTCTTGCGGATTTATGGACTGTCCTGCAGGATTCATCGTGTCAGTTCTCTACAGCGTCAGTCGAGTAGATTCCATGTCATGTTGCGGCACTTCTGCGTGGTCGCGGGGGCCCTGCACAATATTAGGCAGGTGTACCAGTTTCTTTGGCTCTTCAGTGTAAAAGCTTATGAACCTAACATGGAGCCGCACGTGTCTCGGGAAGAGAGGAGAATAAGTGTGCGGTAAACTGTACGCTGCTCATTGTAGGTAGGTCGATCGATGAAACCACTTAATACGCCGAATTAGCAAACTCTCGCACGGTGTGTCACTGCATAGTAACATAGCTCGACGAAACGTCGATCATACATGGAAAGAACTGCTACAGTACCGGTACAGTATAGTACAGCGCAATGCAGAAAATAGCTGAGAGAAATACGCAATGAAAGGAACAGAAACGTCACTGTTATTTAAAGACAATGATTTCGTTTAAGGCGCCACCATTTATGATGGCCCCCTCGACATTACAAGAGTTGGAACATGGTCCTCAGTAGGGTGTGTGATCACCACGGACGACGATGCATGCTGTGCGCTCATGGTGTCCACAAGACCCTCGAGTGGGCGAGCCGTTTTTCATAACACGAGCGGGCTTGCGGCGCACTTTGTACACATGAAAAGAACAGGTTTCTTTATGTTCCCAGGGTAAGTCATGTATGATCAAAATCACAGTTGAATCTTAGTTTATTTCAACAAGGAGAAAATAAACTTACACAATATGAGCTAAAGTGCTGTTTTATTAAACAATAATGAAATAAATTTTCACTATAACTCTCTTTTTGCCAAGGACAGGTGTTAAAAGAGACAGTAATGACGCATTCGAAGCATTAAGCAGTGCAGTTGCATCAGATCTCGGTCAGCCGCTTATTCGATCACTAATTATCTCGTAGACAACTGCCTCAATGTGGGATTATGTTGCTAGTTCGTGACTGGGGTCATTTTTTTGAACTGATCGTAAGTTTTTTCTCACCACGCTCGCTTTGTATTTTATATTACTGCTGCTCCCTTGGACGTACGACAACGTAATTTATCGCTGTGTTACCTGAAGCAGCACTGATGGAATAGGTATAGGTTTGCAGTTGCGAAACAAAAATGGAACCGCACAAAATCTTTGTATTTTTAGTTGGCGCACTTTATACACAGGCGCGCCCGCTCGAGGGTTAATAAGGACTTCTTGTGGGCGAGGCGTTCCGTTCCTCCAACAGCCCAATTGACAACTGCTGGATGTCGTTGGCGTAAGTGGGCGTACTGCACATACTACGTGTGATCGATGGGAATTAAATCGGGGGAATATGCAAAACATTCCAACGCCGAATAGCATCTCGTTCCATGCAATCATCCACCTGCGTTGTTCGATGCGGTCGCGCATTGTTACCCATAACAATGAAGCTACGGCCGAATGCATACTTGAAAGTTGGACATGGGGTAGGCGTATAATGTCGTAACAGCGGCGACCGGCGTGTGTACTATTTTCAAGGATCAGGGAGCCATTGAGGCAATGCAACATTGTGCCTCCCCAGACCGTAATGGTTCAAATGGCTCTGAGCACTATGGGACTTAACATCTGAGGTCATCAGTCCCCTAGAACTTAGAACTACTTAAACCTAACTAACCTAAGGACATCACAGACATCCATGCCCGAGGCAGGATTCAAACCTGCGACCGTAGCGGTTTTTGAAGACCAGATATTACGGTGTGGGGAGGCATATTATTGCGGGGCCGTACTGGCCTCCAAATATTTGAACAACGAACACTTACCGGTCGACACTGCTGTGACGCTGAACTCCTTCCCGATGTGCGTCTTCTCAGCTGTTCATTCGACCCTGGCGTTATTTTTATGAATGGCAATGCGCGAACGTGTCGAACAGCGCAGGTGAAGGAGGACATGTAACGAGACGATATTCGGGAAACGGATTGGCTGTCCTGTTCCTCTTATTTACACTGATTCCAAAAAGTATTCGTCTAGCCGAATATCTTTTAGAAAACACAGTCTGTGTAACATGAAAAGAAATGTATACGAAATCTAAAGAGCCATTCCTATAAGAAGTACGTCGGTAAGTCATTTTTGTTGAAAAGCAAGGAAAGAAAAACATTCAAATCGACAGCAAGGTTAACAGAATAGAAAATGTACGAGGGTCACTCCAAAAGAAATGCACGCTATTTTTGTAAACATACCGTTTTCGATCTGAATGTGTGAAAGTTTTACATTGTGTAAATACACTCCTGGAAATGGAAAAAAGAACACATTGACACCGGTGTGTCAGACCCACCATACTTGCTCCGGACACTGCGAGAGGGCTGTACAAGCAATGATCACACGCACGGCACAGCGGACACACCAGGAACCGCGGTGTTGGCCGTCGGATGGCGCTAGCTGCGCAGCATTTGTGCACCGCCGCCGTCAGTGTCAGCCAGTTTGCCGTGGCATACGGAGCTCCATCGCAGTCTTTAACACTGGTAGCATGCCGCGACAGCGTGGACGTGAACCGTATGTGCAGTTGACGGACTTTGAGCGAGGGCGTATAGTGGGCATGCGGGAGGCCGGGTGGACGTACCGCCGAATTGCTCAACACGTGGGGCGTGAGGTCTCCACAGTACATCGATGTTGTCGCCAGTGGTCGGCGGAAGGTGCACGTGCCCGTCGACCTGGGACCGGACCGCAGCGACGCACGGATGCACGCCAAGACCGTAGGATCCTACGCAATGCCGTAGGGGACCGCACCGCCACTTCCCAGAAAATTAGGGACACTGTTGCTCCTGGGGTATCGGCGAGGACCATTCGCAACCGTCTCCATGAAGCTGGGCTACGGTCCCGCACACCGTTAGGCCGTCTTCCGCTCACGCCCCAACATCGTGCAGCCCGCCTCCAGTGGTGTCGCGACAGGCGTGAATGGAGGGACGAATGGAGACGTGTCGTCTTCAGCGATGAGAATCGCTTCTGCCTTGGTGCCAATGATGGTCGTATGCGTGTTTGGCGCCGTGCAGGTGAGCGCCACAATCAGGACTGCATACGACCGAGGCACACAGGGCCAACACCCGGCATCATGGTGTGGGGAGCGATCTCCTACAGTGGCCGTACACCACTGGTGATCGTCGAGGGGACACTGAATAGTGCACGGTACATCCAAACCGTCATCGAACCCATCGTTCTACCATTCCTAGACCGGCAAGGGAACTTGCTGTTCCAACAGGACAATGCACGTCCGCATGTATCCCGTGCCACCCAACGTGCTCTAGAAGGTGTAAGTCAACTACCCTGGCCAGCAAGATCTCCGGATCTGTCCCCCATTGAGCATGTTTGGGACTGGATGAAGCGTCGTGTCACGCGGTCTGCACGTCCAGCACGAACGCTGGTCCAACTGAGGCGCCAGGTGGAAATGGCATGGCAAGCCGTTCCACAGGACTACATCCAGCATCTCTACGATCGTCTCCATGGGAGAATAGCAGCCTGCATTGCTGCGAAAGGTGGATATACACTGTACTAGTGCCGACATTGTGCATGCTCTGTTGCCTGTGTCTATGTGCCTGTGGTTCTGTCAGTGTGATCATGTGATGTATCTGACCCCAGGAATGTGTCAATAAAGTTTCCCCTTCCTGGGACAATGAATTCACGGTGTTCTTATTTCAATTTCCAGGAGTGTACATCCTTCCCGCATGTTTTCAAACTTAGTTCAACCTGTTTCCGTGTGTGGCGCCGTCACAGCATGTCTTCAAGATGGCTGCTACACTTGACGTTCGTCAGAAGCAACGTACTGTCATAGCATTCCTGTGCTGTGAAAACGAGACAGTGGGAAACATCCACAAGAGGTTGAAAAGGGTGTATGGAGATGCTGCTGTCGATCGCACTACAGTTAGTCGGTGGGCAAGCAGGTTACGTGATGAAAGCGGGCACGGCAACATTGAGGATTGTCCTCGCAGCGGCAGGCCTCGTACCGCACACATTCCAGACAATGTGCAGAGAGTTAACGAATTGGTGACTGCTGACAGACGCATCACAGTGAATGAATTGTCACGCTACGTTGGGATACGGGAAGGAAGTGTTTGCAGAATACTGAAAGTGTTGGTGTTAGAAAAGGTTTGTGCCAGGTGGGTTCCAGGATGTTGACAGTTGCTCACAAAGAAACAAGAAAAACGGTATGCAGGGAACTTTTGGAACAGTACGAGAATGGTGGAGACGAATTTCTTGGAAGAGTTGTGACAGGTGATGAAACATGGCTCCATCATTTTTCACCAGAAACGAAGAGGCAATCAATGGAGTGGCATCATGCAAATTTACTCAAGAAAAAAATTCAAAACCACACCTTCTGCTGGAAAAGTTATAGCTACGGTATTTTTCGATTCCGAAAGACTCTTGCTTGTGGACAACATGCCAAGTGGAACCACCATAAATTCTGATGCATATGTGACGACACTGAAGAAACTTCAAGCTCGACTGAGTCGTGTTCGACCAGTCGGCAAAAGCAGGATGTTTTGCTGTTGCACGACAATGCACGGCCACATGTCAGTCAAAAAAGCATGGAAGCGATCACAAAACTCTGATGTACAACACTGAAACACCCGCCTTACAGTCCTGACCTGGCTCCATGTGACTATCATCTCTTTGGGAAACTGAAAGACTCTCTTCGTGGAACAAGGTTTGAAGATGATAACTCCCTTGTGCACGCTGCCAAACAGTGGCTCCAACAGGTTGGTCCAGAATTTTACAGTGCGCGTATACAGGCGCTGGTTCCAAGATGGCGTAAGGCAGTTAAGAGGGATGGAAATTATGTGGAGAAATGAAAATACTGTTCCTAAAGGATGTATCTACACACTGTAAAACTTTCGAACATGTAGAATAAAAGATGGATATAAAAAAATAGTGTGCATTTCTTTTGGAGTGACTCTCGTAATACAAGAGCTGGTTCATAAAGTATTCGTCCACCATCTGAACATGCAGAAATTCTGCGCGCTGTGATTAAACTATAACGCTGACCCACGGCACACTCCAGAGTCAACCGTGCGCGGCCCCACTCTATCGCCTGTTGTGGTTCGGAACGGCGCGGATGCAGTGCAACTAGCGCCGTGGGCCGTGAGGGTAGTGAGGCGACGCTGATCGAAAGGAAACTTATTCTGCGCTTACATAATGAGTGCAAATCTTCCTTTGAATGTATTTATTTCCTTGTCCAACTATAAAAATGACTTACCAAGGTTCGTTGCATATGACTGGATGTTCACATTTTATGTTCCTTTCCTTTCACGTGACATATCTAGTTTTTTTTTAAAATTACAACTAGAATACTTTTTGGACTCTCTGTAAACCCCATCGAGCACTTGTTGAATGCGATAAGGGAACGTATTGCAGCACTGCTACATCCACCGACGACCATCCAATAGTTTTCATACACGTTGGTTGAGGGAAAGGAAAGACCCACCGCAAAACTCCTTAACAACCTCATGGCCAGCATGGTAGTTCGTAGCAGAACATGAATTGCGGCCTTGGTGATCGCACACCCTATTAAAAAACCACATCCCACCTTTTGTAACGTCCAGGGGACCATCATAAATCACGGTGACTTCAGCGTAATTATTGTCTTTGAATGAAAGTCTCATTTCTGTTCGTCTCGCGGCGTATTTCTTTCAGTTGCTATGCTGCAGCACTTGTTTCTATGTCCGGCACAAGTTTCAGCGTGCTGTGTTTTCTTGACAGTGACACGTCACGGTAAGTTACTTTCGTCCTTAACGTTTTGCAGACCAGTGTAATTAACTGCGTAGCGAACCGCATGCTCCGTGGCTTTTAAGTCCCGCCCCATTAACAGACGAACTGAAATCAGCACACTGAGCGTGCGCTTCCATCTCGGCTCGTTAGGTTTCCCGCCGGTGGTTCTGGAGGCTGCAATTTTGCGCCAGCCGGCTGTGTAAACAAGTCGGCGGGACTCCTCGTGAGGCTCAATTAACGGCGTGAGTCGAGTCGGGTCGGGTCGCCGCGTAGCCAGACAGACGTAGCTTTTTTCTGACTCCCCGCTCAGCGTCCGTCCAGTCACTGGATACTCAGCCGGCGCGCCGACGCTGGATGGACACTTGTTGGCGCTCCGCGAGCCGCCTGCAGAGTGACGTCTGCGGCGTCAGCTCGTCACACTCGCTGCTGAAGACGTCGCCGTCCGAAACGTGATTAAACTGCGGAGCGGGTGAAAAGCGCGCCTTACAGAAGGTGGCATCTATTAAACCGTCGTCCTCTGTTTGTTGTTACGGGGAGGGGGAGGAGGGGGGAGGCAGGTGGTGGAACACATCACATTTTCGACAGGACTGAACTATCCAGTCATTTGGTGAACGCAAAGAAATAGCACCTGAAATACATTATCTTTATTAGCAAGCTGTGATGCTGCGTCGATGGTAGTGCTGCACACTAACCTTTCGCGTGTTTCACACGAAGACTCCTGTTGACCGGTTGAGCAGGGAGGGAATTCAAAATTGTGAGGCTCCTCTACTTCGCTTTAGACACATTTTCATACGATAAAGATATTAATAATCGTGTTTCGCTTTGATAGATAAGCACTGTGGCGTCATACACTGAGGTGACAAAAGTCATGGCATAGCGATATGCGCCGGCCGGAGTGGCCGAGCGGTTCTAGGCGCTTCAGTCTGGAACCGCGTGACCGCTACGGTCGCAGGTTAGAATCCTGTCTTGGGCATGGATGTGTGTGTTGTCCTTAGGTTAGTTAAGCTTAAGTAGTTCTAAGTTCTAGGGGACTGATGACCTCAGAAGTTAAGTCACATAGTGCTCAGAGCCATTTGAACCATTTGATAGCGATACGCACGTATACAGATGGTGGTTGTATCGCGTACACAAAGTATAAAACGACGCTGCGTTGGGGGAGATGATATTTGTACTCTAGTCATTCATAAGATGTTATTTCCGATGTGATTACGACCGGAAGACGGGAATTAACAGACTTTGAATGCGGAATGGTGTTTGGAGCTAGACGCATGTGACATTCCATTTCGGAAATCATTAGGAAAGCCAATATTCCAGATGCACAGTGTCAAGAGTGTGCCGAGAATTCCAACGGCATTGCCTCTCACAACGGACGACGCAGTGGCCGATGACCCTAAGCACTATGGGACTTAACATCTGAGGTCATCAGTCCCCCTAGTCTTAGAACTACTTAAACCTGACTAACCTAAGGACATCACACACATCCATGGCCGGGGCAGGATTCGAACCTGCGACCGTAGCGGTCGCTCGGTTCCAGACTGAAGCGCCTAGAACCGCTCGGTCACAACGGCCGGCATTTAACGACAGAGTGCAGCGGAGTTCCAGCAGAGGTGTCAATGCTAACAGAGAAGAGAGACTGCCTGAAATGAGAGCAGAAATCAATGTTAGACGTACGACGACCTCATCCGTTAGGGCAGTGCAGCGAAATTTTGCGTTTTTGGGCAACGGCAGCAGCCGACCGACGCGAGTGCCTCTGCTGACAGCACGACATAGCCTGCAACGCGTCTCCTGGGCTCGTGGTCCTATCGGTTGAACCCAAGTCGACTGGCAAACCGTGGTCTGGTCAGATGAGCTGTAACAGCTGTTGGCAGAGTTCGAGTGTGTCGCAGACCCCCAGAAGTTATGGACCCAAGATATCGACAAGGCACTGTGCTAGCTGACAGTGGCTCCACAATGATGTGGGCTGTGTTTACATGGAATGGACTGACTCCTCTGGTCCAGATGAACCGATCATTGACTGGAAGTGTTTATGTTCGGTTACCTGGAGATCATTTTCAGCCGTTCATGGACTTCGTTTTTATGGATGACAAGGTGCCATGTCAGTGGGCCACAATTTTTCGCCACTGATTTGAAGAACATTCTCGACAATTCGAGAGAATGCTTCAGCCTTCCACATGGCCCGACATGAATCCCGTCGAACATTTATGAGCCACAACCGAGACGTCATTTCGTGCACAAAATACTGCTCCGGAAATACACTCCTGGAAATGGAAAAAAGAACACATTGACACCGGTATGTCAGACCCACCATACTTGCTCCGGACACTGCGAGAGGGCTGTACAAGCAATGATCACACGCACGGCACAGCGGACACACCAGGAACCGCGGTGTTGGCCGTCGAATGGCGCTAGCTGCGCAGCATTTGTGCACCGACGCCGTCAGCGTCAGCCAGTTTGCCGTGGCATACGGAGCTCCATCGCAGTCTTTAACACTGGTAGCATGCCGCGACAGCGTGGACGTGAACCGTATGTGCAGTTGACGGACTTTGAGCGAGGGCGTATAGTGGGCATGCGGGAGGCCGGGTGGACGTACCGCCGAATTGCTCAACACGTGGGGCGTGAGGTCTCCACAGTACATCGATGTTGTCGCCAGTGGTCGGCGGAAGGTGCACGTGCCCGTCGACCTGGGACCGGACCGCAGCGACGCACGGATGCACGCCAAGACCGTAGGATCCTACGCAGTGCCGTAGGGGACCGCACCGCCACTTCCCAGCAAATTAGGGACACTGTTGCTCCTGGGGTATCGGCGAGGACCATTCGCAACCGTCTCCATGAAGCTGGGCTACGGTCCCGCACACCGTTAGGCCGTCTTCCGCTCACGCCCCAACATCGTGCAGCCCGCCTCCAGTGGTGTCGCGACAGGCGTGAATGGAGGGACGAATGGAGACGTGTCATCTTCAGCGATGAGAGTCGCTTCTGCCTTGGTGCCAATGATGGTCGTATGCGTGTTTGGCGCCGTGCAGGTGAGCGCCACAATCAGGACTGCATACGACCGAGGCACACAGGGCCAACACCCGGCATCATGGTGTGGGGAGCGGTCTCCTACACTTGCCGTACACCTCTGGTGATCGTCGAGGGGACACTGAATAGTGCACGGTACATCCAAACCGTCATCGAACCCATCGTTCTACCATTCCTAGACCGGCAAGGGAACTTGCTGTTCCAACAGGACAATGCACGTGCGCATGTATCCCGTGCCACCCAACGTGCTCTAGAAGGTGTAAGTCAACTACCCTGGCCAGCAAGATCTCCGGATCTGTCCCCCATTGAGCATGTTTGGGACTGGATGAAGCGTCGTGTCACGCGGTCTGCACGTCCAGCACGAACGCTGGTCCAACTGAGGCGCCAGGTGGAAATGGCATGGCTAGCCGTTCCACAGGACTACATCCAGCATCTCTACGATCGTCTCCATGGGAGAATAGCAGCCTGCATTGCTGCGAAAGGTGGATATACACTGTACTAGTGCCGACATTGTGCATGCTCTGTTGCCTGTGTCTATGTGCCTGTGGTTCTGTCAGTGTGATCATGTGATGTATCTGACCCCAGGAATGTGTCAATAAAGTTTCCCCTTCCTGGGACAATGAATTCACGGTGTTCTTATTTCAATTTCCAGGAGTGTACTTTCGCAATTACGGAAAGTTAGTGGCAGCATGGCTCCGTATTTCTGCAAGGGACTTCCACCCACTTGAGATCATGCCATACCGAGTTGTTGCACTACGCCTGGCGAAATAAGGTCCGACACGCTTTTAGGAGGTATACCACGGCTTTTGTCAGCTCAGAGTACAACAGTGGCCAGCGTGTGAAAGCGACCAATCTCTTCAGATTTTAACTTAAATATTCAAGCTAAAAATCTCAAACATCTCTTAACTGATTTACAGACGTTTCAGGCAATCCTTTGTGGTAACTCAATGTGTTTCAAAATTACTCAGTAACAACGATTAGCTTTCGCAAACATAACGTAAAGTTTTTTCAGAAGAAAATACTAGTTTATACTTCCAGCGGACATTTGCAAAGCTAATACACTCTTTAGTCTACAGAAGTCTGTGCTATATGCAACACTCTTGCAATGCGCATGTCTGTGCAATCTCTGGAATCTGAAATAGCGGTAAAATCTGAATTCTCCTGATTTTTCGGCAGACTTCCTAAGAGAACTGACCTGAAAATAGAACTGCCGGCGGAACAGCATTCATTAGCAAACTGTAGCACAAGCATTTCCTGAAAAACTGGAACTTTGCATAAAATATGAGAACAACATGTAGCGCTACAAATTATCCAATTTAAAATCACAGCTAAGTGTACTATGGTTGTAAAGGCCTTCTTACAACCACAAATGATTTCGCTATCTATAATAGTGTACTCTTTGACAGGTGTTCACTTAGCTGATGGCCATTTGTAACTGTGATTTTAAACTGCACAGACTACCTTTCGCGCATCGATACCTGTTTGATTCTGTAGATATTTAGCAGTTCAGATGCGGCCGTAATTATATGGATTGATATACTGATACTATTTGCTCTGGTGTTTGATTGAGATTTGACGTTACATACTATGATGACAGTGTAAACCGAAATCGGTAGTTATAATAGACAATTAAAACAGTTGTGTGTCATGCATTTGGGAAAAAAGTAACAGGGAAGTGCGAAAAAATGCCGCACGCATTCAACTTAGCTTTAACTTATGGGTAAGAAAGTAAAGACAAAGACGAAGAAGAGTACTAGAAAGAGGTATGACGCTACTGGTAACATCAAAATCTGAGGCTACACAGTGACGGAAGAAACAGAAATCTCATGTTTAGGAAGCAGAACTATACAGGATTTTCGAAGCAAGGAAGATGTGAAAAGATTCCTCGAACTGTACAGCACCGTGTGGACCACTGGAAAAAGGGATAATAAGTAACTGGAAGAGTGGTAAAAATAAAGTAGGGACACGGCGAATGCAGTAAGTAATAAAGAGAGTAGGTGAGGAAAGGAGTTTATGAAAAACTCTGGACACAGTGAAGGGACTGTTTTATGAGACACCTTCTAAGGTATCCAGGTAGGGAGAAGGACAAGAGCTACGACGTGGAAAACCCACTACAGAGCAGAGTGTAGTGATCACGTAGACATGAAAATACACTAACGGAAAAAAAATCACAATGCCAAGAAGGACTTGTGTGACATAACCGAAAGTCGGTAGGCGTGTCTCTACATCTGAAAGATGGTGTATATTCCAGTTTCGCCCTAGTCGCATAAGAATGGCGCTAAGAGCGCCACTATGAGGATGCAAATCAGGTTTAAACATACGCTGTAATGGTCGTGAACGTTAGTTACCTTTAAGATTGAACATGGTGAGTTAATGCTAGTCACGAATGTCTTTAAGGCGACGAAGACCCCATTATCAGCAGCACACTGAGTTTGAACGAGGTCTTGTAAAAGGGCGACGATAAGTCGGGTGTTCCTTCTGCGACATTGCAGAAAGACTTGCCAGGAGTGCAGCCACTCCAAATGATTGCTGGCAGCGGTGGTCGCGAGAATGTGCGGCCGCAAGAAGGCCGGGCTCCGGACGACCACGTGGCGCTACCTACAAGGAAGACCTCGTGTTTGGCGTGTGGCTCTGGAGCATCATACTGCATCTACAGCAGCAATTTGGGCAGTACTTGGCACCACAGTGACGCAACGAACTGTTACAAGTCTGACAAACTGCCTATTGGCTTTTGTCTCGGGTTCTTCGGCCGACGTTCATCTAATGATTTTTCATTAGATGAACGTCGGCCGAAGAACCCGAGACAAAAGCCAATAGGCAGTTTGTCAACAAGTGGCCACGAAAGCCTTAACAATTTTGTGTTACAAGTCTCTTACTTCAAGGACAGCTCCGAGCCAGGTTTCGTGTAGCGTGCATTCCCCTGACCCCAAACCACCGCCATTTGCGACTTCAGTGGCGCCATGCGGAGCTCATTGGAGGGCAGGGTGCAGCTCTGTTATGTTTTCTGATTGAAGTTGGTTCTGCCTCGGAGCCAGTGATGGCTGTGTGTTGGTTAGAAGTAGGCCAGTTGAGGGCCTACGACCAAGCTGTCTGTGTGCTAGGTACAGTGGACGCACACCTGGAGTTATGGTCTGGGGCTCGATCTCGTATAACAGCAGAAGCACTCTCGTGATTATCACACGCAGTCTGATTTCAAATCTGTACACCAGTCTGGTGATTCGACCTGTCGAGCCGCCATTCATGAACAGCATTCCAGGGGGTGCTTTCCAACAGAACAATGCTCGTCCACAGACCACTGTTGTAACCCAACATGCGCTACAGAGTGTCGACATGTTGCCTGGGTCCGCTCGATCACATGTCTCCAACCGACCACATATGGGACATCACCGGACGAAAACTCTAGCATTATCCACAAACAGCATTAATCGTCTCTGTGTTGACCGACCAAGTGCAAGAAGCATGCAACTCCATCCCACTAACTGACATCCGGCACCTGTACAACACAATGCATGCATGTTTGCATGGTTGCATTCATCATTCTGGCGGTTACACTGCGTATTAATGTATCAGCATTGCACATTTGCAGTGGCTTAGCTGGCACTTACATTAACTTGTGATCTTACAATGTTAATACGGGGGTAATCCCAAAAGCAAGGTCTCCTATTTTTTATAAGTACATAGACCTGTTTATTTTTACGTTGGTTTACATCAGTTTACAGCTTGAACATTTAGGTATTTTTCGACACAATCACCATTTCTGTCGATGCATTTTTGTAGACGCTGTGGCAGTTTTTGTATGCCCATGTCATACCAGCTCGCCGCCATGCTGTTCAGAACATTACGAACCTCTTCTTTCACCTCGTCGTCGGAGCTTAATCGCTTTCCGGCCAAATGTTCCTTTAACTTAGACAACACTGGGGACTATAGGGTGGTTGGGTGGGTGTTTATGTTCCACTGAAACTGTTGTAGGAGAGCAACGGTTTGCCGAGCGATGTGTGGGCGAGCGTTGTCATGGAGAATGTGTACGCCCTTGTTCAACATTCCTCTTCTGCGATTCTGAATTGCCCGTTTGAGTTTTTCCAGGATCTCACAGTACCTTTCAACGTTAATTGTGATCCTAGTGGACATAAAGCCGACCAACAATACCCCTTTCCGATCCCAAAAAACGGTTGTGATGACTTTACCGGCAGACTGTGTTTGTTTGAATTTCCGCGGCTTTGGCGAAGAAGGTTACCTGGTCTCAGGTGTAAAGTGTCACCCGTGACAATTGAGTCCAGAAAGTTGTCCTGTTCGTCTGCAAGGCGGTGAAAAAATGCGCGGGAAGCATCAAGTCGTTGCCGCATGTGGTCCTCAGCCAGCATGCGTGGCACCCATCTCGCGCACACCTTCCGGCAGCTCAATGTTGCCGTTAAAATTTTGCGAGCGGTGCTTCGGGAAACCTCAGGAACCAACATGCAGAGATTATTCAGGGTGACTGGCCAATCTTCACGCATGCTCTCCTCACAAATTTACGGTCTACCGATCCTTTCTTCGTCGTGAATTTCGGTCCGACCAGCTGCAAACTCTCTACACCACTTTCGAACATTTTTGACATCAATGCACGACTCACCATACACTTCCATCAATTGGCAATGGATTTCAATCGGCGCAGTGCCCTTTGCGTTCAAAAGCCGAATAACTGCGTGCAACATCCAACGGGAGCTCCATTCCCAACGGCTGACAAGCCAAGACTTAGCGCCTCAGCGCGCCGTGCGCATGTTTACATACAGCGCGTGAAGAACTCTTCATAACAGTGTGACCAACTGCCACACAAACAGTTCTGCACTTACTAAAAAAAAAAAAAAAAAAAAGAAAGGAGACCTTACTTATGGGATTACCCTCGTAGCTTCAATATGTTACCTGTAACAAATGTATTCCCGAAATTTCATTACTCCACATTAATTATTTTTTTTGTGTTGCGATTTCTTTTTCCGCGAGCACAAGATCACGAAAAATGAAGAGCAACATGAAATATGTCGAAAGAACGACGACAAATGAGTTCCCATAATATCTCTCGCAACTCAGAGCAGCCTCAGACGCAAGCAGAATGAATGAACATTATAGTCGAACAGCACTAATCACTTCTACATCTACATCTACATCCATACTCCGCAAGCCACCTGACGGTGTGTGGCGGAGGGTACCTTGAGTACCTCTATCGGTTCTCCCTTCTATTCCAGTTTCGTATTGTTCGTGAAAAGAAAGATTATCGGTATGCCTCTGTGTGGGCTCTAATCTCTCTGATTTTACCTTCATGGTCTCTGTGCGAGATATACGTAGGAGGGAGAAATATGCTGCTTGCCTCCGCGGTGAAGGTATGTTCTCGAAACTTCAACAAAAGCCCGTACCGAGCTACTGAGCGTCTCTCTTGCAGAGTCTTCCACTGGAGTTTATCTATCACACCGTAACGCTTTCGCCATTACTAAATAATCCTGTAACGAAGCGCGCTGCCCTCCGTTGGATCATCTCTATCTGTACTATCAACCCTATCTGGTACGGAGCCCACACCGGTGAGCAGTATTCAAGCAGTGGGCGAATAAGTGTACTGTAACCTACTTCCTTTGTTTTCGGACTGCATTTCCTTAGGATTCTTCCAATGAATCTGTCTGGCATCTGCTTTACCGACGATTAATTTTATGTGGTCTTTCCATTTTAAATCACTCCTAATGCCTACTCTCAGATAATTTATTGAATTAACTGTTCCAGTTGCTGACCTGCTATATTGTAGCTAAAATATAAGGGGTCTTTCTTTCTATGTACTCGCAGCACATTACAGTTGTCTACATTGAGATTCAATTGCTATTCTCTGCACCATGCGTCAATTCGTTGCAGATCCTCCTGCATTTCAGTACAATTTTCCATTGTTACAACCTCTCGATACACTGCAGCATCATCCGAAAAAAGCCTCAGTGAACTTCCGATGTTATCCACAAGCTCATTTATATATATTGAGAATAGCAACGGTCCCACGACACTCCCCTGCGGCACACCTGAAATAAGTCTTACTTCGCAAGACCTCTCCATTGAGAATGACATGCCAACTTCCGACTGATATCAACGATACCAACCGGTTAACTGAGTGAAACCACAGTGAACTGACCACTAAGGTAGTGAATAAACAATAATATCTCTCAGTGTGGCCGGACTGAGGTGGAGGTTTCTCGGTTCCCGCCGCTGCCATAACGCTGGTTCGTATTTCAGCCAGCAGCCGCTTCGCCACCGTACTCGGCGCTCCTCGGGTAATAACTCGGGCGAGCAAGCTTGCCGCGGTCCTCATCAGCGCTGCTTCGTCATTATGCGCAGGCAGCACTGCTCCACATAGCAACGGCCTGCCTGAACCACCGGCTCCCGCCGTTTCGTTCACATTAAAGGCTGATGTCCTTACATGTCTCACAGCGTACAGCTATATGTCCACAACGACTCTCCAGGTAATTCAGTCGGCTCACTACAGTCTTTATTGCGAAACTTGGCACAGTCGCTAGGGGCACGCGATCTGATATATTCAAATATCACTTTACTTGGGACCCCGCCCGGCATCGCACGGGTAGCATTAAGACTCTACGGTCAGACGACTTGGGTGGCGTAGCTCTCATACACTACTGGCCATTAAAATTGCCACACCACGAAGATGACGTGCTACAGACGAGAAATTTAACCGACAGGAAGAAGCTGCTGTGATATACAAATGATTAGCTTTTCAGAGCATTCACAAAAGGTTGGCGCCGGTGGCGACACCTACAACGTGCTGACATGAGAAAATTTCCAACCGATTTCTCATACACAAACTACAGTTGACCAGCGTTGCCTGGTGAAACGTTGTTGTGATGCCTCGTGTAAGGAGGAGAAATGCGTACCATCACGTTTCCGACTTTGATAAACGTCGGATTGTAGCCTATCGCGATTGAGGTTAATCGTATCGCGACATTGCTGCTCGCATTGGTCGAGATCCAATGACTGTTAGCAGAAGATGGGATCGGTGGGTTCAGAAGGGTAATACGGAACGACGTGCTGGATCCCAACAGCCTCGTATCACTAGCAGTAGAGATGACAGGCATCTTATCTGCATAGCAGTAACGGATCAGGCAGCCACGTCTTGATCCCTGAGCCAACAGATGGGGACGTTTGCAAGACAACCACCATCTGCACGAACAGTTCGATGACGTTTACAGCAGCACGGACTGTCAGCTCGGAGACCATGGCTGCGATTACCCTTGACGCTGCATCACAGACAAGAGCGCCTGCGATGGTGTACTCAACGACGAACCTGGGTGCACGAATGGCAAAACGTCATTTTTTCTGATGAATCCAGGTTCTGTTCACAGCATCATGATGGTCGCATCCGTGTTAGGCGACATCGCGGTGAACGCACATTGGAAGCGTGTATTCGTCATCGCCATACTGGCGTATTACCCGGCGTGATGGTATGGGGTGCCATTGGTTAGACGTCTCGGTCACCTCTTGTTCACATTGACGGCACTTTGAACAGTGTACGTTACATTTCAGATGTGTTACGACCCGTGGCTCTACCCTTCCTTCGATCCCTGCGAAACCCTACATTTCAGCAGGGTAATGCACAACCACATGTTGCAGGTCCTGTACGGGCCTCTCTGGATACAGAAAATGTGCGACTGCTGCCCTGGCCAGCACATTCTCCAGATCTGTCACCAACTAAAAACGTCTGGTCAATGGTGGCCGAGCAAGTGGCTCGTCACAATACGCCAGTCACTACTGTTGATGAACTGTGGTATCGTGTTGAAGGTGCATGGGCAGCTGTACCTGTACACGCCATCCAAGCTCTGTTTGACTCAATGCCCAGCCGTATCAAGGTCGTTATTACGGCCAGAGGTGGTTGTTCTGGGTACTGATTTCTCAGAATCTATGCACCCAAACTGCGTGAAAATGTTATCACATGTCAGTTCTAGTATAATATATTTCTCCAAGGAATACCCGTTTACCATCTGCATTTGTTCTTGGTGTAGCAATTTTAATGTCCAGTAGAGTATAACTTACCCGATGTAAGCAGCGCGTGGCACAGAAGTTGTCTGGAGGCATGAATGTTGTAAGACGACTATTTTTCGATGATGTCGTTGGATGTGTTAATATTTATAAAAGAAAATGATATATTTGAAGAATTGTGGTCGAGAAACAGTTGCTAGGCAACAGCATCTGTGTCTGCGATGGCAGCACTGTGGAGTCATAGAATCTTTGACGGTCAGAAGTGGACAACTGCGGTGTGCAGCAGGCGGATATTTCGTTGAGTGTACAGTGTAAGGCATGGACGCATTTTTGGGATTATGTGGCCCGCATCTCGTGGTTGTGCGGTAGCGTTCTCGCTTCCCACGCCCGGGTTCCCGGGTTCAATTCCCGGCGGGGTCAGGGATTTTCTCTGCCTCGTGATGGCTGGGTGTTTTGTGCTGTCCTTAGGTTAGTTAGGTTTAAGTAGTTCTAAGTTCTAGGGGACTTATGACCACAGCAGTTGAGTCCCATAGTGCTCAGAGCCATTTTTGGGATTATGTGAGCTCCAAATTATTACGAAGAGGAATGACGACTCAGAACAATGATTCGATAGCATGCCGTAAAAAGAGGTTTTGAAATGAAGAGCAAGGTATTTGATGAGGTAAAAAGTTATTTTTTATTTTTGCAGACTAGTATTGTTGGTTCACTTTACCCTCGTCACAGTCGAGTTTTTATAAATTATTCCATTGATCGATCTTCTGAGTTAATCTACTGTGCCATGGAAGTTATTTTAGATTAAATGATCTTTCATATTAGAGTCTATAATTGTTTTTTTTTTTAATAAGTTCCTTCCTAATCGAAATCAACTTAACGTTGAGTCATGAGTTTCAATGGCTTTCTGTGTCAAGCTTAAGAACCCAATTTCTCTGGACCAACAGTAGTTAGTTTTTAGCAGTCATTTTTTGTTTTTTCGGAGTCTTGCTGTGTTGCTGTTTCTGCCAGTACTTCATTTTGTAGGTGAGGTTCATAATACGTGATTGGTTTTTGCGCAATGTAGGTTCTGTTAGTTTCTTTATTTTACCAGAGCCATATGTCAGAGCAGAAATTTCCGTGTTTTTCAGTTTACATCCTTATACAAGTCGACATCACAGTTTTTTATACGGTTACTTTTTTTAAAAACAGTTCTCGTTGACCAAGTCTACTAAGCTCGAAACTATTGGTTTGCTTGTTTATTTGCTTATGAATGAGATCGATTCTCACACACACACAGGATTCTTTTCAGTTTCATGTAAGTGACGTGGCTTTGAACTCTGTAGCACATTTAGGTTGTCAGTTCACGTTCCCAGACTTGTATTTACGATGACACACAGACAAGTAAAGGCTACTCACGTACAGTGTTACGTGTTCCATACTGAATTAGCGTATGGAGTGACATCTCATGACAATGATGGGGGCACATAGTTTGTAATTGTTTACAACAAATGGAAATGTTGTATGTGTATCATGGCTGTATGTGTGTGATTGATTCAACGTATATCAGAGGCAGTCTGCGGTGACACAACTAAAAGGAAAAGTAACAAAAAACAGGCACGATGTACAAGTTTAGCTCGTGCTACAGCACTCCTCTTTGTCGTCGACTCTTGATGGCAGACTTCTTTGCCGTGCCACGCAAAGGATCGTGTCCACATCTAGCTTTGAGTCATCCGCTGCACCGCTGAATGAACGTGCTGTATGTAAACGAAGCAAAGTTGCTGAAGTTACCAGCAGCCAAAAAAATAAAGCACCAACTATTTTGGATTCGTATGTTTTTTCGCTTTAGAATTCTTCTCAAAAACTGCAGGGAAACTATAGTTTAAAAATATTTGATTATTTCAAATTGTAAGTCTCACATCGCAGCCAGATAATGAGGTAGTTACCTTTTCGTTATTGGACTTACTTATTACGATACCTCAAAGATGACTAGCTGATTGCCCTTGTCCGAAGAATCTGCAGTGAGCTAAGAGCGCAAATTCGATTGGTAATCTGAGGGAAGTAAAAATTGGCGGTCCGAAATTGTCACATTTCGAAATGCGTATCTCCACATCACTTAGAAGTGAACGCTAACTTAAAAGGCACAATCTTCTGTTTACCAAAAAACAATGATTTATAATGTTATACGTACGTTGATACAAAATTAATCGCTATCAAACCATTAGACTACCACACCACGTTGGAATTATATCCGTTTTCTGTGTTCCCGAGGCACTGCTGGTCTCTTGGGTTATGGGGACCATTCGTTAGATGGAAACAGCATCGTTTTAACAGCTTAACTTCAGTTCATCATAATTCAGAGAATTCCTATGAAATATTCATAAAAATGTGTACTGAATCCTTTTCTATGAATCGATGTATCTATTAGTCAAAACCAGATCAAGACCCCTTAGATCAATTCTTGAGGATAACCTGCATATGCAGACAGAGGCGAGGAAGTGACATATATATAGAGAGAAGGGAAGATATGAGATTAAAATTGCCTTGATAGCTCTGAATATAATGACAGAATATAGCGGATAAGGATGTTTGTCTCACATTTTCTGTTTGGCGATTTCTGTGAGTCAGCAATTTTTTTTCTTAATTTTTATTAAGTTTCACAGATAATTTTTATGTCATTATTTTTAAATTCCTTGTCAGTTTATATGTGTTTCTATTCGCCTAGAATGCGAAAGAAGAGTTCCAAGTGAGATTAAAATTCATGACGGAAGACAAATAATAAGATTCCATGATGACATTGCTATCCTCAGTGAAAGTGACAAGAATTACACGAAGTGTTGAAAGTAAATGAGCAGGCTAATGAATATACAATATGGACTTGGAGGAACCGAAGAAAGACGAAAGTATCGAGGAGTAGCAGAAATGAGATTAGCGAGAAACTTAATATGAAAATTGGGAACCACGAAGTAGTCAAAAGTTCAGGAATTCTTAACTCAGAAGCAAATATCGTATAGCGAGTGAAGCAAGGAAGACATAAGAAGCAGACCAGCATCGGCAAGGAGAGAATTTCCGGACAAGAAAAATCTGTTAGTATTAAACACCGAGCTTAATTTCAGGAAGTTCTGAGAATGTAGGTTTGCATCACAGGACTGTACGGATTGTGGGAACACAGGACAGGAAGAGAATAGAATCGTTTGAGATGTGATGCCATAGAAGGATTATGAAAATTAGGTGAACTGATAAGGAATGAGAAAGTTCTTCACAGAATCGGTGAGGAAAGGCTCGTATGAAAAACACTGAGAAGAAGAAGGGACAGGATGGTAGGAGATGTATTAAGACATCAGGGAATAACGTCCACTGTACTAGAGGGAGCTGTAGTAGGTAAAAACTGTGTGGGAAGATAGCAATTGGAATACGTCCGGCAAGTAATTGAGGGCACAGGATGCAAGTGCTATCCAAAACGAAAAACAACCTACTAGAATACTAGTGCGCCCTCCACAGAGTTAACTCGACGCCTATAGATGTGGCGCAGAAGCGAGAACAGCAGTTCGTGTTCAAATGGTTCAAATGGCTCTGAGCTCTATGGGACTTAACATCTATGGTCATCAGTCCCCTAGAACTTAGAACTACTTAAACCTAACTAACCTAAGGACAGCACACAACACCCAGCCATCACGAGGCAGAGAAAATCCCTGACCCCGCCGGGAATCGAACCCGGGAACCCGGGCGTGGGAAGCGAGAACGCTACCGCACGACCACGAGATGCGGGCGCAGTTCGTGTTGTGTGACATATTTGCAGCCGTGGCTGTGAGATACAGCCTTGTAACACACCGGATCAGTACTTCCTTTTTCATATCTGTGCACTTTTCAGTTTTGTATTTAACAACGAGCTACTGCATTTTTATCTTCAGTTTATTTTTAGTTTGGATGATGACTGCTTTGCAGCGGAAACCTATCAATGTTTTCACTGTATTAAATGCGATGACGTCAATTTCAATGAACGCCTGTGCGGACTTTTCCACCGAATCAACTTGCACGTCCGTGTAAAATGTAGCGAAGTTGCGCTAAGTCACGGTCCGTCTCATCTGCAACCGGATATCTACGTCATGAGAATCACAAAAGCTACACATACGTACGCCAGCCTTGACTTGCTCTTCTCAACAATTTCAGAGGAGCGATTTTTTTAGGGCTTCATCTAGTAATTATCTGTTACTGTGAAAAATGCGATGTTATACTGTGAGCGATACTTCGAATGAACAGTGATCTGGTAGGTGCAAGTTCTGCTGTCTGTACCACTATATTCAGTTTGCGATGTAGATGCATTTCTTATTGCGTCTTCCCCTTTACATTCAGTTCCTTTGACAATGGCGAAATCTCGAAAGGCGTACGGAAGAAATGAAATAAAATATTTTGTGGTCAAGACGAGAGTTTCATTAAAAATTATACCTCTTTACCTCTTCATGAGTAAATTATGAGAGCAACTTAAATTTTAAAGTCGCTCAGTAATTACATAAGATAATGAAAATCAAATTTGTGTGGTCCCTGCAAGTTGGTTGACAGGCATCTGGGCAAACGATTTTTTTAGGGCTTCATCTAGTAATTATTTGTTACTGTGAAAAATGCGATGTTATACTGTGAGCGATACTTCGAATGAACAGTGTTGTTCAAAGGTCCGGTACAAGTCTTTCAATTGGGCGTCATTTTGGCAACTTTCGTGTCCCTAACCTACCCCCGGTATCCAACCATAGAAAGCGGACCCACAGCTTAACGCGGAACCCGAACCACGTGTAGGTAATGGCGAACCTTCACGTCACTGGGGGTGAAAGCTACATTCAATGCAGGCGCAAAATTATCATGGTTTTACCAGGATTCGATTCCGCGGCCTCTCCACGCGCTTTACCACTTTTTTTCTACGCCACCAACACCTTTTAGAAAATTTGTACAAATGTGTAAGCGTAGTGTGCGAAGATGTTAGGCAGTCAGTGCTATTTTCTCCTATGAAAATCAAATTAGTGTGGCCCCTGGAAGTTGGTTGACAGGCATCTGGGCAAATCTGTTCACTGATTTCGTCTGACGCGAATCACACAAACATCTGTCAGCAAAACTGTTAAAAATTTCGTGTTGCTCAAAGGTCTGGTACAAGTCTTTCAATTGGGCGTCATTTTGGCAACTTGCGTGTCCCTAACCTACCCCGTTATCAGACCACAGGAAAGGGACCCACAGCTTAACGTGGAATCCGAACCACGTGTTGGTAATGGCGAATCTTCACGTCACTGGGAATGAAAGCTACGTTCAATGCAGAAGGCAAAATTACCATGGCTTCACCAGGACTCGATTCCGCGGTCTCTCCACGTGCCTTACCACTTTTTTTTACGCCACCAATACCTTTTAGAAAATTTGTAGAAATGTATAAGCGTATTGTGCGAAGACGTTAGGTAGGCAGTGCTATTTTCTCCCGCGAAGGCAAACAATTCAATAAGAATAAAAATCATAAATATGGAGCCAGCTTTATAGGTCCTGCTACTTGAAGACAGTTTCACAAAAGACACCACGTAGCTGGGAAGACATTAGTTCTACAATTCTCGGACATTACTTACGGGCAACGGTAGACTCTAATAATAAACAGTCATTGATAAACCTACTTGTTTTCTTCACGGGTAGGCCAAGTAGGAACTACGTGCCACTTTCGACTTCTTATTTTTTTTCCTTCCAGTACAATTTCATCTGTTCACTATGTTTTTTCTTGAAATCCATCCATACTTTCGCCCTAAACACTTCTCTATCAGTTGTTTTTTCACATTTCATGTTTTTCCTGACAAGTCCTTTCTTACTTCGTGGAACCAACTTGTTGATGCTTCTCATCCAAAAGTATTTCAAGCTCATTTTGGTTAATTTACTGTTTTGTGCTCGATATAAATCCCCAGAAAACAACGGTTTTCTTTTTATCATTACTTCTGATATGTTTCCTATGTTACCATAAATTTTATCGTTGCTTCGTAATTTCCCATCTTCCATAGTTTTTCGTTGTTCTGATATTTTCCCAATGTTTCGCCTTTCTAGCAATTCTAATTTATTTCTAATTTATTTATATTATAGTTTAATATTAGGCAGTCCCTTGCTTATAGGCATTCTGGTTTCAATACTGTATTGTAGTTCCTTATTTTTGCATTATTGTTATTCCATTATTACTATTATTATTACTATTATTATTTTAGAAACAAAGTGCATCGCGTCTTAATGGGAAAAAAATAATTTCTTTGAAAAAGGAAAAGATGTTTTTCTCCTTCAACATTTTGATATACAATTTCCAAACGCATATTTCCTTTCCACACTTGAGAACACAAATTCTTTCATAATTTTCATGAGATATTTTTCAAGCCCCGTCTTCATGAACATAAAGGAGGAGAGCTTGGTGCATATCGACCGAATCATTATTGATTTGAGTCAAAGACGATCGTCTTTCGTCTCTAATTGAGCTCTGTGCATTCAGTACTTCGGTCACCGTTTTCTGAGCCCAATCATAGTTTTCCCTTAAATGTTTCAAAAATTTTGCCCATACATATTATCGGGTCGAGCATATTGGTATCACCCATTCAACTTTCGGATTTGGATTCATCTTGTCGACGTTAGCATCTGTGTACACGTTTTTATTTTTGTGGGTTCCAGAGTTATATTTCAGATGTCTTTCACAGTTTCCAAGACATAGCACAATGGATTGTAGATTGTTGAGACTTCCTGTAGTGAAAGTTCCAAATAATGATTACCGAGGGAATATAGCACCTCTTCGGTTTTCAACAAGGATTTCCTATACACCTTTATTCCGCGCACAAATAGCAGCTGCACCATCAAAATAATGAGTGCGTAGAAACACATTTTCTGGTGAGAGTCTTAGAAGGATGCATTTATTGGCAGCGTTCGTGTCCTTGATTCCGGCTGACTTTATATATCCATAAAAAAATATTTTACAGAGTTATTCAAAAAGAAGGAAGAAACATTTATTGCTTCCAGACTATAAAAGACAGATGCACAATTCCATCGTTCCTGGAAAGAGAAAAGTTCAAATTTTTATGCGTTCAATGTTGCATCCCAGGTCTCCAGGTCTCTCACCTTGTGACTTTTTATCTGTGGGGTTACGTAAAAGACCGCATTTTTATTCCCCCCCCCATGCCTGATGCTCTTGAAAGTCTGCGACGTCGCACTGTTGAAGCTGTGAATTCGATAATGAGAGACCAGCTGCTTCGTGTGTGGCAGGAAATGAGCCACTCGTTTGATATTTGTAGTGCTCACATCAAATGCATAAAAATATGAACTATTCTCTTTCCAGGGACGTTGGAATTGTGTTCCTGTCTTTTGTAGTTTGGAAGCAATAAATATTTGAAATCTGTTCCTTATTTATGAACAAATTTGTAATCTGTACTGTCACGATTGCGGTTGTTCAAATATGAACAGTACTAATTACTTTTAATTAAACGACAGGAACATCACGTCAACACTTTCCCGTTAAACGAAGAATTTGGTGGATTTTTTGCTTCTACTGAAGCCGATACCATCTCCAATTTACACTATCGGCATAGTGATTAGACTTCTTCTAGACGTTAAGGAATCGTTGACGCTACAGTCGGGTAGAGAGTGAGCTGTGTCGGTTGCTGCTAGATGTCGCGCCACCTATACAGCTGCCGTGCGCTCATCACGCCGCGTCAGCGCCAAATATGGCAGCCGGCGTGGAGTGGTGCCGCGAGAACTTTCTGCTGTCGCGGACAGATGGCGCGCAGTGCATCTGAAGCTTTATCGCAGCGCAAGCGCGTCACTTAATCTTCGGTTGCTGTCACGCAAAAGCCGGCATCCTACAGTTGAGTACAAAATATCTTGTGCTCACCGAAAAAAGTTATGAGTTGCCTCACAAGAAGACATACACATCTTTTTTTTTTATTGTCTAGGGCAATGGACAACGTAAGATCTTAGAAGATACGCACAGCACATACATCATAAGTTATGTGGACCAGAATTCCCTTCATAATGCCAACGAATATAAATCCCAAAAACATTGATCGTGCAAAAATCAACTACCGCTTTTCTCACTGGATATCCTGTAAAGTTATCAGTCAAGGCAGTCATGTCTTGATTTCGTTTCTGAGCCATTACCACACCAACGTTTATTGACTGGTCAGAATGTGCGGATATGACTTTGCTTCGTAATGTACTGCCTGTATTTCAATCTGATACATTTACCATTCCTATTTTATTCGTGCTACATGGTTAATGTTTTTCGTGTTTTCGGTACTGAACTTTATTGAATTTCGTGTGTGCTCATTTGTGCGGCGTCTGTTTGTTAGTGTGTCGAAATAGTGATGTTTGGTTGAGGTCAAACGTCCTGTTCTGTGATTTTCTGATAGAAGCAAACCGAGCAGCCGCTATGTAGATTCAAGTGTCTGCGAAGCTAAAATGTCATATTTGATGGTTTTCGTATTTCTATTTGCGTATTAATAATTTAAAAAAAAGCTGCTGTTTCAGTGATACACGGCGTTCCTAAAAAGCGTCACTTTTAGTATGGTTTGTCATGATAAAATTTTGGGAAATGCGATGTCAGTGCATTAGTACAATATGCAGTTCATTTACGTGTTTGTGGTCGTACAGCACTGAACATATAATATGGTGGTTACTGCACAAATGCCGTGCAGTGTCCCACATAAATCTCAATTTTAAAACTAGCTATACAGTTGCAGTGCAGTATGATTCCGATTTAACATTTTTCAGCCACCAAACGTATAAGCCAGTTTCCAATATCTGATTGTTTAAATATGACAATAATAATGGCTCATGCTATGTACTATTATCCAAGACAGAGGAACAGACTTCAGGCATGTAAAAAAATTCGTATGCAAGCAAAAAGTTAATATTCATTGCAATCACTACAGTCCGAGATTAAGTACGCATTAAATTATTGATTGTTCAGTGCACAGTTGGCCGCGCTGGCCGAGCGGTTCTAGCGCGCTTCAGTCCGGAACCACGCGGCTACCGCGGTCTCAGGTTGGAATCCTGCCTCGGGCAGGGATGTGTGTGATGTCCTTAGTTTAGATAGGTTTAATTAGTTCTAAGTTTAGGGGACTGATGACCTCTGATGTTAAGTCCCATAATGCTTAGAGCCATTTGAACCATTTTTGAACCCCAGATGTTTAGTCCCATAGTGCTCAGAGCCATTTGAACCATTTTCAGGGTACAAATGGAGCAAGCCTGACTGAACTGCAACAGTCGCCGACATATTACCACAGAGTCGTTGTGTCGTAGGAAATGCTGCTGTCACCTCGTTTCATCAGTAAGCGAATCTACACTCCCCTAGTCGTCTTGGTCATTCTCTGCTAGTGGCAAGAGAAATTCTATTGACGTTGTTCCGTAATGATGTCCTGCACACAATAACAGACGTACTCGTATTCAAAGCTAGCGCAAAATATTTCCTCTGCTATTGCGTGCCACAAGAGTCATTTTTAAGTGTGGCAATGTCTGACTGAAATTCCTCATGATTAGAGATCAGAAGGAACAAACTGTATTTGCTTGGAAGATATTTTTAATAACCAAGATCTCACTGAATACTATTTATTCCTGATGACCAGTTTCAACAGTTGAGATTGCCATTTTCTGGTCTGTGAAGTGATGCATTTACATAGAGTACACGTACAAGCATTATTTATATTTGCAATTACAAATGGGGAAAATAAAATTCTATCTTTTTCATACCTCCACAGAACTTGTTATATGTCCTGTTCCATTATAATTGTCACACGTGGCATGTTGATATTGTAGTGGAGAGTACATAACACTTTCAACACTGGTTTGTTTAAAAAAAATGGTTTGTCACAAAAAACACCGTGTGTAACTAGGGACTTCCACACACGTAACGTTCCACTGTTGCTTGTTAGATTTTGAGCTGCATAACAGTGCACATTTGTGCACATGTTCACGTTTACATGACATGGATCCACATTCTTGGAAGTACATAATTCAACGGACTGACCGTAATGCAAAGCTAAGACATGTAAATAACTGCAGCCACTATATGGCTTTTACATAATCAGATTGTATATTTGTTTCCATTTTATTTAAAATTACAAACTTCTTTGAGAGCAGTACTTTAACGCTTGAAAACTACACTGATTTTTATGTGATAAGAGTTTATATACGTCTACAAACTTCTTATTTACAGTATGCGTTATAGAGAAGATTTTAGTATTTATTTTATTATATTAGAATCATATGAAAAGCACATTACGTATATTATACAGGGCTAACATTAACAAAATTGCAAGGACGAATTCCTGACAGAAAGTGGACCAGAAATGAAGGAAAAAAGGTACTATGAACATATGTTTGGAAATGCGTCGTTGCTACGGAAGATGACGCTGACGAATGAAAGTTTCTCTATGTGCTGTGTCTGTAACCTACAGATGACGATTATGCAGACTGACAATGCCAGTTCTGATAAAGGGTGCTTCGTCAGTAAAGAAGACTGATGACAGAAATCTCATAACTGTGATGGTCTGGTGCAAAATACATCTACAAAATCCGCAGCTGATAATCCTTTCACTCGTTGCAGTTGATAAGGATAGTAGCGGTTGTCACGCAGGATACACATAATCGTACTTTGGCTTAAACGACGTTGGAGGGCCACTTGCCTGGAGCTTGCTGTAGGGTTCGCCTCAGCATCTTGTAGAACCTGTTCTTCCAAATCTGCCGTACGCCCATCCCGCCGTCTCCTCCACGTTCGTCTGTCTGTAAGGACACGTGATGACACATTAAACGCCCAAACAGAGCTTGAAATGTTGTATGATGTAGATGGTGTCTCGACCTCTCGACCGTCTGCATCTCCTTGGCCATATACAAACACCAACTCGGCTTGTTCCCGACATGAACACCGGACCATTTTGCTGCTTACAGTGCGCTGCGTCAACCACACCGTCTGCAAGACACACGGAACACGCAGCACGTGGTCAAAGGAACTGTCATTCGTCAGCGCCATCTGCCGTGGCAACGAGGCATTACCGGACACATGTTCGTAGGAACTTTAGTCCTCCATGTCCAGTCAGGAGTCCGCCCCTGCAGTGTGTCGGATTTATCAATGTTCACCCTCTATATAATAAATAAACTTTACATATGGCAGTTTACAATTGAATAATATACGTATTTTGCGCAATTCCACGAGCAGCCAACACGAAGCTTGTCAAGTATTGCCTCTGGCCAACAAATTTCGAGTGCACGCCTCGAGTCCAAAAAAATTTATCCACTGTTTAAAAATCCATAACTGGCAAACTAATTGACGGAGTTGTCTCATCTTTGGTAGTGTAATAGTCTGTAGTTCCGGCAATCGCCACACAAGCGTTGTATTGCGTTGTTTTGTTTTGTCAAATGACAATCGCCTGATAATCAGTGTTTTGTTTTTAGTTGCAACTAGTTACTCGAGTAAACATGGCTGGCGCAAGGCTTACATTCGATGAAAGGAAGTCAGCTTTGAAGTGGTATTTTAAGTACCAAAACATTAATGAGGTTCAACGGCAATGACGAAATGAGTATCAAACAGAGCCACAGAGCCACTGACGCATTCGAGACAAATTTGAAGCCGAAGGCTGTATTAAACATGTACACAAACAATGACCTGGACGACCTGTAACAGTAACAAGTCCAGTTAACTCCCGTCGTGTATTACAACAATTCACTCGCTCACCACATAAGTCTGTGACACAGTGTGCCCGTGAAACTGGAGTGAGTGGCTGAAGTCTTCGGCGAATTTTGAAGACAGCAAAGTGGAAGTGCTACAACCCACGATTTGCTACACTTAATGAACGAGGACGACCCAGATCTTAGAAAGGAGTACTGCGAGTGGTTTACTAACATGGTGCGCAACGATAAAGAGTTTGCAGTGTGGTCTGATGAGGCACAGTTCAAACTCAATGAAACAGTAAATCGCCACAATTGCATCTACTGGGCCGCCGAAAATCCGAACGTCCATCTAGACAAAGCCGTGAATTTGTCAGGAGTAAATGTGTGGTGTGAGTTCTCTTACCGAGGCTTGATTGGGTCATTCTTCTTTGACGACACAGTTACATGAGGTGTCCATTCAGAAGCTTCAGACATCCATTTTACATGCCATCCGAGACTTGCATGGAGACGGAAAAGTTTACTTTCAACAAGATGGTGCCCCAGCCCACTACCAAAATCGTGTTAGGGCGTATCTCCACGAAAACCTACCAGGAAGATGGATAGGCCGTAGAGGTTCTGTGCAGTATCCACCACGTCCTAACTCCTCTGGACTTTTACCTGTGGGGAACAGGAGGAGAGGAGGAGATTAGTGTTTAACGTCCCGTCGACAACGAAGTCATTAGAGACGGAGCGCAAGCTCGGGTGAGGGAAGGATGGGGAAGGAAATCGGCCGTGCCCTTTCAAAGGAACCATCCCGGCATTTGCCTGAAGCGATTTAGGGAAATCACGGAAAACCTAAATCAGGATGGCCGGAGACGGGATTGAACCGTCGTCCTCCCGAATGCGAGTCTAGTGTGCTAACCACTGCGCCACCTCGCTCGGTTGTGGGGAACACTAAAGGACGTTGTTTATCGACAAAAGCCACGCACATTGGATGAACTTCGAGAATACATCGTACATTCATGTGCAAATATCTAACTGAACAAGTTGCAGTCAGTAGTTCGTGCTGCAGTTCGGCGGCATCGTTTGTGTGTGGATGCTAATGGTGACCATTTCCAGCACCTACAGTGATATGTTTAAGTTGGACTTTAAGCTCCACTTTCACCAAAAATGAGACAACTCCGTTAATTAGTTTAAAGAGTGGATACATTTTTTTGGACCCCTCTCTATATGTGAACTCTTGCTGAATGTGCATTTAAACGTCTGTCAGTTACCACTCAGAAATAGTATTCTGTTATTTGTAGAACATATAAACATATAAGTACTGTCAAAGACGTTGTAACTTGTTATTTGTGGTACATGCTCTCACAAGCAGACTGCCCTCTATTAACATTTCTCCTGACGTTGCATTAAAGAGATTTATCCGAAACTTGGCACATGTGAAAACGTAAATTTATATGAAACATAGACAAAATATTCCTGTTTCAGGCCAATTGAGTCAGAAATTTTTGCAATTGGTGTCGAGTAAAACTCTACTGCGAATGATCGCGAGCATAGTGAATCTAGAGAAGGCGGTTCTGCCGGGACACTTTCATTCTGAGTGGAGAGCTGCTTATGTGGAAAGCAGCTGCGGCAGGGACTGGTACGGCACATTTGTGTCGCATACGGCAGTCGCAGAAGCTGGCACCACCAAAAGCGGGAATGAGTCCCAGGCGCAGCGATGTATAAAACATGAGGCGAGGCAGCCGCCGGTACTCTTGCTCCCGTGCTGGCCTTCCCATTAGGGGCCATGCGAGGAAAGTGGTCCCATGTCCCGCGTCCTGCTACTGATACCGATGCCGGGGACTCGGCCGCTACTGTCAGGGTCCCCCAACAAGCTGCGCATATACGTAAACGATGTGACAGAATGAGTGGGCAACAATCTGCGGGTGTTAGTAGTGTTGTAAAGTGGCTATAATTTGCACCTGACAAGCACTCATCCACATACTTTGCCGTGAACTACAATCACAATTAGGTATCATTTGATTGGTTGTACATCGTATATATGAATATTTAAAGGAGACTGACATTGTCACGTACGCCTTGTAAATAATTATTAACGCTTATTGCATGAAAGGTGACGGAGTATCTTTATTAACAGAAGGGCATATTGAATGCTTATATTAATAGGGGTCGGAACGCCAGTTGAAAAGAAACGGCAGGCAGAACTCAAGCTCTGGGTGGAAGGCCAGAACAGTTGTTGGTCCTGCTTAAAAACAGGAAGTAGCTAAACGGACGTCGTGTAACCTGAGCTCTGGAGCACAATAGGGTGACGGCCGGCGGCTATTGTAGCAGTACCAGTAGGATAGCCGGGAACACTGCAAATCTTGGACGCAGGTGAGAGGAACGAAGAAGCGGCACCTTGGAAACCACGCAGGCTGGGTTATTTCCAAGGATTTTTACTCAGAAGCGTACCATTGTACGAGTATAGGTTTTTCCTCGCAAACTTTCTGCGCTGGATGACAAAAGACTTAAATATGGTTGGTCGGCGTTCGGTAGAATCTGTAGAGAGGGAGAATATTCCGTAGTTTCGGGAATATGATTCGTTTTCGGAATTACGAGGGTTTGCAGCCGAACCTTGCTGGGAGGCCAGCGGTGGAGAGACGAGGTTTTCTGTTGTGAGTGCCCGTGTGTGACGGTCGCTCGGTATCAGCTTTGTTGGTACAGACGGACTTGCTGTCTTTAGTCTCAGGAGAGTTTATACTTAGAACAGTTAGGCACTGTACTTGAGGTGGACTGACAAGACAGCCAGTCAACAGTGACGGGTAACCGAAAGGCACACGCTTAAACTAACGCAGGCTAGAGAGGTCTGAAACAGGATACGTAATGAATGCTATAAAGAAAAGTACGTAGCTTCTGGAATACTTAACTTTAATCCATCATTGTTGTACATCGCTCTTGACGATACAAGTGAGACTCTGTAGATAAATGCAATGTAAGCCAATGGCGCCTTGCTAGGTCGTAGCCATGGACTTAGCTGAAGGCTATTCTATCTGCTCTGCAAATGAGCGAGGCTTCGTCAGTGTGCATCGCTAGCTAAGTCGTCCGTACAACTGGGGCGAGTGCTAGTCCGTCTCTCGAGACCTGCCGTGTGGTGGCGCTCGGTCTGCGATCACTGACAGTGGCGACACGCGGGTCCGACATGTACTAATGGGCCGCGGCCGATTTAAAGCTACCACCTAGCAAGTGTGGTGTCTGGCTGTGACACCACAGTACTGTTGCGAACCTATACGATTCTGGACTTCACCTCCGGGTTGGAAGTCGTCGTTGAGTACGCAGCGTTCAGTAATTGAGAGCACATCTTCTGCCTATACTTACGTTGAGACGTTATCTGAACTCCATCCTTGTGGCTGGGAGTTGGCGTTTCTCGTCTGTAGAACACAGAGAGGAGAAGACATTATTAGAGTATATTAGAGGACCGCCTTCTGTCGTCCTAGTGTTTGAAAGAGCAATCTCGTAGCGCCGATCTGCGAACTGTCTTAGCACCTATTACAGGTATCTTTTTATTTGTTTCAGGCTGAGGTCGCAGCAGGCGTCCAACAAAATTCCGAGAAGGTGAGTTAGCCAATTACATTCTTCATAGGTCATTTACTTGAGTTCTATCGAAATAAGGTAGACCGCTTTAGGTTACAGGCTATGTACAGCCTCCACCCTTTATTTGCTTCTGTGCATGGGCGCGCACGAGCGTGTATGTGAGTGTTATGCCTTCGCACGATACTAAAGAGCACAACGGGTCAAATTTAATTAAAACGAACTTACTACGCTTTTTTATCACTCATGTTACAAGCGAAACACAAAGTAACAAGAAATGTAGCACGGTTGTTTATATACTACAAATACTACCACTATTTCCTTTAATATTTGTCTATACAGCTGAAGGACTAGTACAAAAGAAATTATTTCAGATTTCATTCAATGTTCTCTGCTACCAGTCAGACATTATCTGTTACTGGACAAATTATCAAAGTTTTTTGTTGCTGCGTATCCGATATCTCTCTTTAGGCACAACTCTACTAATAACTACCGAAAATCTTTGTTTTCTTCTAGAGTTGTAGTCAGTACCAGTTCGAGATTATTTTTCCACACAAGCGACTTACCGTTTGGCGCCACTCCCGCCCCTCCCCTTTCATCGCCCTTTTCCTTCATACACTTCAATGCATGTTCATTTCCGTTGTTAACTGTGGTACGTCCTGTATAGAAATCTCACAGACTCTTTGGCTGTAAACCAGCCCTGGGTGTCGTCATGACAATTACTACTCTTCTCAAACTGCGATGGATTGTTTATAATGAATTTAATTAACAAATGTACAGTATGTATATGTTGATCGTGCACACTGAGAATAAGTATTATCGATATTTTGAAACTGAGTTTTTACCAGACATGTTTCACCCAATCGCATGAGGCATTTTCAGTGATCTACAGATATGTAGGTGTGAGGCCAGCAATGTTTGGAGAAAAAACTTAAAAAAATTCGGATACAGTCTCAATAAATGTCTAGTATAATAATATAACGAACATGTTTGGAGTAGCAACTGGGAAGAAATGACAGCATTAATTTCTCTTTACTTGTGTTCTACCTCTACCACTTACGTAGACGCCCTGTCAATACTGTCAACAGATGAAAATCTCCTCTCCTGCCTCATTTACTTTGTATGACAATATCTTTCCAACGTCCAATATCCAGATAAAACATTTCTGCTAGCAATGCATATTCATTTTTTAACTTCTTTGTTATTACTATACAGCGTTATTATATGCATGCACTGACACACACACTCAAATATACAGGATGTTTATAAATTAGTTATATAAAAGTAACCTTTGATTGTGAAAAAGACAAATAACTTACATATATCTTTGATGCAGCCCTCAGTGCAGTATATCTTTAATTTTTTTACAAATGCTCAATACGTGATATGACAAATTTCCTACCTATAATCAGTTTCCTGCCAAATCCTGTGAAGCAAATCTTGATATATGGTGGCAACCGCTTCTGTTAACTGGAAACGGAGGAACAAACTCTCAGTCTTTAATATAACCCCATACACAGAAGCCCATTCTAATTAAATCAGATGATAGTCATATGTAATACACAGCTAGATTCGGTGAAACAATTGTACCAATTAATAACAGATTGTCTTTGAGGTGATGGTTTGGAACATAATAATGCCAGAGCTGGTAGTGGGTATAGACTATGGAGAGTCCCAAATCGGAACAAATGGGAAGAGATCACCATTTTTTGCATTTATCTTACAACAATATGAAATCCCCATAGAACCTTAAGCCGTGGGAAGTTGTAGTATCTAGTTCTTTATTGACAACAACAACAACACTCAATTATTGCAATGACAGTTAACCGAGCACCGGAATTACACGATAATGAGAGAACGTTAACTGAAGAATACAATTCCATGTGAGTCCGATCCAATCATGTTTATTATATTATTGTATTACACGTCTTTTGCAACTATGTCGTCCTATAATGATACGTAATTGCCCATGTCTGTAAGCTGAGCCTTCACCTAGCACTGCTGATGCACAAGACAGCGAGGTTGTCTTTTATTGTGTCGTTTAGCCCACGAAAGAGTTCAAATCATTAATTTGTTTCGCCAGATTAAAGGAAGAAGCTTTTCTAGTTTTATATTGTCTGTGTCTAGTATGGCCACTCTGAATTTATGGAAATTGGTGGTTAAAATAATGGATATTATTTTCTGTGCGTGAAGAATCTGAAAATTCACATTTCTGCAGTAAATAAATACATTCAAGATGCCTGGGATGAAACGCGTCGGGCGGGACTGACATGAAATGTTCACATGTTTCAATGGATAATCGCACGTCTGATTTATTTTTTTGCTGAGGGCCGATCGTATATTAAATAACCACTTAATGAAGTCAATAAGCTATGTATTTACAAATGTCACTGCTTGTTATTCTTACTCGTGTAGCGCTGTTTACACAAGAAAATGTCCATGTAAATTTCCGTTCACATGTCTCATAAAGTCAAAAAACTCGGGGTCATTCGTTTAAAATGAACCACTGACCACCTAGGCTCACACACATTCCTCATAGATAATTAAACTTCGATGCCGTAGGGCCTAGACTACAAAATTCTAGAGCAGTGAACAAATATCGACAAGCACTACTGCAACGTCCTCTGAAAACTGGCTGTTCTTCGACTGGTCACATACCATCTGACCTGTTCGATGCATTCCACCACACAAAAGAACCGATATCTCTGCCAGCACAGCTTCGTAACCTCATTCTTATAACTTATAACTTTATACATTTTCGCTTCACTGAATTTATCTCTTGATTTTCTTTCTGGGCATAGCACTTCATTACAAAAAAAGATATGCCTGTACAAAACTTTGCACAAACATAATTTATATGTCTCAGGTAACATAAACAACATTACTAGTAAGATAAGTATTTTAAAATATAAGTAAGCACGAAAGGAAAATGCCGACTCAAGTTGCCCAAAATATTAACTTCGAATATACCACTGACGACACTGAAACATAGTTTTCGGCAGGCTGCAGTATGCAGAGAACAAAGGTCTCGCTGGATAGTGAACACTTCTGACTTTGTTACTTAAAAGATGCTGATGCACGTTCGTTAAATGTAATCTTCCGCGTTTTACCGGCATTCAAATGCGAATGTAAAGAAGATTGTAATCGTAATGCGCATATCCTTTTTATATTCTGCAGTAGCACTTTTCACTAAAGCGGAAAGGGGCGGGATTGCTAAATACGAGGGCCAATATAGCCACCAGAGCGTAATTTCACATGCTTCGCCATGTTCGACGTGATAAACCATTGCCACGGTTATTAATTTCTCGAATGGTCGTCAATAATGCGTTCAGTCGTCTAGAATGGTCGTTGTTCTACACTCGTATTTCATTAATTAGCGGGTCGCCATATGCCGGACATTATTTTCACCTTTTTGTTAAGACGTTCTATAGCTCCGCAACACAGAGAAAATTCTCCAGAACGACTAGAATGTAACATTTAAATCGATGTATATTTACATGCGCCAGTGACGCTTAGTACCATTAGGGAAGAGTTACATGTATATTGTCAGGATGGCCGAGCGGTCTAAGGCGCCAGACTCAAGGTTAACCTTGCCCGCTCAGCGGGTGTGAGCATTCTGGTCCTCGTCTGAGGGCGTGGGTTCGAATCCCACTTCTGACAAATATTTTAACATCTTTGCAGGGAGAACTCGTGTCGATTGAAATACTAAGGACACGTCTGAAGAACTGTATATTAACCACAAGTTGCATGTTCGCAGTGTTTCACATGTGCGCAAACAGGAAATACTGTTAAACGTTCACATACTATGAATCACAGACAAAATGTTTACAAGTAAAGTAGTATTTATTCCTGCAATCTCAGTGCTTTGATTTCCTAATTTCTGAGAGCATTCCTAAAAGGTTAATCGTCACAGGATCGGCAAAAGCAATATATGACAAAATGTCATATGACCATCAAAGCGAGCAGATACGGCAAATGCTGCACTTACGACACCAAAATTAGCCTTCACATGAATATCGACTACGAACAAACAAACTTTATTGTTTTGTAAATAATGATAGTAAGAAACTGATTTAACTTCATAATGCGACAGGTTTAATCACTAGAAAGATCAACAAACAAATGAAGATCCCTCGTGACTATTAACGTTTCTTAGTTCGCTGATGAGCATTGTGCTTTTAAACACAGTGACCGTTATAAACTAATGTTTAGCATATCGCCACACGTAGTGTTGCTTGTTTCGTTCTGCCAATGAGAACATCTTCAGAAATTCACTGCCTATCAGGGCCATCTTTAATTGGAGGCCCTGGGCACATTATGATAATGGGACCCCTATGGCCTTGTCAGAGCACTATTCTGTTAGAACAGACAAAGAAAGTGGATTGGCGAGGTTCTAGACATATTTTTATTTCTATACAGTCACATTAAATGAATATATAACATAATATAATCCACAAAAGTAACTCTTTTAGCATTCACAGATTAGAGCTTAAAAATCTACCCCTCTAGGTTCGAGATACGCAAAATCCAAATCCACATTTTTGAGCTTATCACATTCTATGGACATCAGCGATAAACTAGTTCATCTCTCTTGAAACACTGTAATTCTTAATTCAATTTTGTTCTTTTCAATTTGGAGAAGGTGCGTTCCGCACTGCAGTTGATTACCATCATGAATAAAAAGATTCTCAATGCGATTTCTACATGTGGAAATGTGTTGTCTTCAATTTTGTTTTCTTTCAAAAGATAATATATTTCCAATGTATTATTAGTTCCCCCATTTTTACTATGAACAATTTTTAAGTATTCTGTTAATTGCAGGCAATCCGTTGCCAACTCTTGCTCGTTAACGTCTTCATAATAAATTACAGCAAATTCATTGCAACTTTGTCTCATCTCTTCGGAAATCAGAGTTTTGAATCGAAAAATAAACCAAAACGTGAACTAATGTTCTCATACAAACTTAATCGCCGTTTTAGATGAACACTCAGGGTACCAAATACTAGAAGAAAGGTTTCTACTTTGAATGTCTCTTTTCCATCCAGCTGGACTGACGGTGCAGAGCCATCAGAAAAACGCTGACGTGAACTTCTACGATTTGTTCTTTGAAATGGGTCCTTGTAATCTGATTCCGGGTTTCTTTCTTTGGAGGGCGATTCGAAGTCATCGAATTTATTCCTGAGGTTAATGATAAAAACATCAAGTGACGCGAACAAATTAGTTGCAACGTGCAATGTTAGTGTTTCTTTCTGAAAATAATTACTTGTTTTGTCTATTATTTCCAATATAGAGCTCCAAATTTCCGTTAGTATAATAAATTTTAGCTTTCCCATTTTTCTGGAGAGACCAAGGGCTTCGTTTCTAGTTTATCTTGCGTGTTCTGTATCTTCTGCGATGGATATCAAAGTTTCTATAATTTATGAGCTTCATGCAAGACGCTTACTGCATCAGCTCGGGCTGACCATCTGATTTGTGAAAGACTTTTAACAACTTTTTTTGAACCTAAATGTTCAGTCAATACACTCCATCGGCGAGTAGAGCTCGACAAAAAGTTGCACATTTTCTGAACCATTTCAAAAAAGTCTTTTGTCTCTGATACACGCCCAGCAGCTTGGATACCTATAATTTTAGTAAATGTCCCGCGCGTGGTACAAAGGTGGCAAACTCACATCCCTTGATCCTTGCTTGCAGACCAGTATACTTCCCCGGCTTTTTGAAGCGTTGTTGTAGCTTTGACCTCTGCAATCTTTTATGGGAATATCATGATTCTCAAAAAAATTCAAGAGGCTTTGCACTAAATACTCAGATTTATCGTATTTAATATGAATATACTAAGCAGATTCAGAAGGATGTGGGTTGCGGTGGGTACTGGGAGATGAAGAAGCTTGCACAGGGTAGAGTAGCGTGGAGAGCTGCATCAAACCAGTCTCAGAACTGAAGACAACAACAACATCGTCTTTAATAGGTATAAATTTTAGGAACCTTTCGACAGGAAGACGGTCTTTTACGTATCGAATTATAAAAGTTAGCTGGTCAAATGAGAATAATTGGGCGTACTGTCAAAGCTAATGGAAAAATATTTTGCTTATTTAACTTCATTTATAATTTTTTGGACTTGTTTTCCCATTACATCAATAAACTTATTACAGATATTCGCTGATAAATGAGAAATGTTACCTTTTCCAGGATTTCCAAATTTTTGTAAGTGATCTGCAAGAAATGGATCGAATCCGCTCAATAATTCCACACATCCGAAATAAATTCTATTGTTAGGAGATCCTAGGATTTCATTGCCACCGCTAAATGGAAGCCCTCTCGATGCCAAAAATTTTAAGTACATTCTCCAGTAATCCACTTCTTTTTGATGTTGAGATGGTAAGTATGTATCTGTTCTATCAACCTCTTTACTTCGTGCCAGATAAATCATCATAGATTGCCTGTGTGCTGGGCTATTTTCATGTGTTAAAATTATATGATTAATGTGCTTCCAATCATTACATCCAGTCTGAGAGCATAGTTTAACACTAGGTCAGCTGTCTTGGTGAATGTTTTTGGGAGACGTGTAACGATTTGTTTCTCGTAGTTCTTCATTGTCTTCGCTTTCGACAACAGTGTTAACACACGCTTATTTACCAGTAGAAGATGAAGGACTTAACCACTGCCGGCCGAAGTGGCCGTGCGGTTAAAGGCGCTGCAGTCTGGAACCGCAAGACCGCTACGGTCGCAGGTTCGAATCCTGCGTCGGGCATGGATGTTTGTGATGTCCTTAGGTTAGTTAGGTTTCACTAGTTCTAAGTTCTAGGGGACTAATGACCTCAGCAGTTGAGTCCCATAGTGCTCAGAGCCATTTGAACCATTTTTGAACTTAACCACGCACTGGTTACAGCCATTGATTTCAGTTTTTCATATTTTATTGCAAAGAGTTACAGTCGGCAGTAACGACAAACGTACAAATTCGTATGTTTTGTTGCGTTCGGCCACACTGTTGCCTGTATTTTGACCAAAGCTGTTGTGTTCACCGCTGTAGCGAGATTCAGAGCCATAACATCTAAAGAAAAGTAGCCGTAAAATATTTAAGTTTTGTGCGGAACAGCCCGAAATTGCTTTGTCTGAAACAACCCGGACACACCATCGTGATAGTTTCTCATCCCATCGTTATTACTTGGGCTATACATTGTCACAGCCTACAATACAGAGAATAATAATAAGAAATACAATAAAAATATAATTTTACATACTTGCAAACAAAACTCGACTATACATAAGTTCGTGCACCGACATACTCACTGCGAACAGATGACTTGTTGCCACTCAGCAGGCACTTTTGTTTTGATTCAAAATCGCGTGAGTCTTTGTACCATGCAGTCCGCTGTGCGATGCTACCCGAACCTCCTGTGTTTCAAGTGTGTTTGTGGCGTACAATGTCGCAAACGAGACAGTCAGTTATGTCGACTTACGAGCTACTGTGTAACGTTTGAGAAACGCTACAGAAAAACGCGGCAACTCGTGTAGCCATTGAGAGGCCAGTTTTAGGTAACTAATGATAGCAATAAGTTTACTTTCAATGGTGAAAATAAACTCTTTCTGCCTTGAGTTTGTTCGTAGAGGTTAGCTTTTTACCAGCTGTGAACAAGGCGATCGTGATTTTAGATATGCCGCAGATTGTTGACACGGTTTTCTCGGATACATTACACATCATGAGGTTGTGGTTACCTTAGGAGATACTTTAATTTCAGGGCTACAAAACGCGTCTCGTGCTGCAGTCCAGTCATTGGTCACTGAAAATCACCTGTCGACCATTGTTGTTGTTGTAGTTGTGGTCTTAAGTCCAGAGACTGGTTTGATGCAGCTCTCCATGCTACTCTATCCTGTGCAAGCTTCTTCATATCCCAGTACCTACCGCAACCTAAATCCTTCTGAATCTGCTTAGTGTACTCATCTCTTGGTTTCCCTCTACGATTTTTACCCTCCATGCTTTTCGTCCAATACTAAATTGGTGATCCCTTGATGCCTCAGAACATGTCCTACCAACCGATCCCTTCTTCTAGTCAAGTTGTGCCACAAACTCCTTTTCTCCCCAATTCTATTCAATACCTCCTCATTAGTTATGTGATCTACCCATCTAATCTTCAGCATTCTTCTGTAGCACCACATTTCGAAAGCTTCTTTTCTCTTCTTGTCCAAGCTATTTGTCGTCCATGTTTCATTTCCATACATGGCTACACTCCATACAAATACACTCCTGGAAATTGAAATAAGAACACCGTGAATTCATTGTCCCAGGAAGGGGAAACTTTATTGACACATTCCTGGGGTCAGATACATCACATGATCACACTGACAGAACCACGGGCACATAGACACAGGCAACAGAGCATGCACAATGTCGGCACTAGTACAGTGTATATCCACCTTTCGCAGCAATGCAGGCTGCTATTCTCCCATGGAGACGATCGTAGAGATGCTGGATGTAGTCCTGTGGAACGGCTTGCCATGCCATTTCCACCTGGCGCCTCAGTTGGACCAGCGTTCGTGCTGGACGTGCAGACCGCGTGAGACGACGCTTCATCCAGTCCCAAACATGCTCAATGGGGGACAGATCGGAGATCTTGCTGGCCAGGGTAGTTGACTTACACCTTATAGAGCACGTTGGGTGGCACGGGATACATGCGGACGTGCATTGTCCTGTTGGAACAGCAAGTTCCCTTGCCGGTCTAGGAATGGTAGAACGATGGGTTCGATGACGGTTTGGATGTACCGTGCACTATTCAGTGTCCCCTCGACGATCACCAGTGGTGGCCGGCCAGTGTAGGAGATCGCTCCCCACACCATGATGCCGGGTGTTGGCCCTGTGTGCCTCGGTCGTATGCAGTCCTGATTGTGGCGCTCACCTGCACGGTGCCAAACACGCATACGACCATCATTGGCATCAAGGCAGAAGCGACTCTCATCGCTGAAGACGACACGTCTCCATTCGTCCCTCCATTCACGCCTGTCGCGACACCACTGGAGGCGGGCTGCACGATGTTGGGGCGTGAGCGGAAGACGGCCTAACGGTGTGCGGGACCGTAGCCCAGCTTCATGGAGACGGTTGCGAATGGTCCTCGCCGATACCCCAGGAGCAACAGTGTCCCTAATTTGCTGGGGAGTGGCGGTGCGGTCCCCTACGGCACTGCGTAGGATCCTACGGTCTTGGCGTGCATCCGTGCGTCGCTGCGGTTCGGTCCCAGGTCGACGGGCACGTGCACCTTCCGCCGACCACTGGCGACAACATCGATGTACTGTGGAGACCTCACGCCCCACGTGTAGAGCAATTCGGCGGTACGTCCACCCGGCCTCCCGCATGCCCACTATACGCCCTCGCTCAAAGTCCGTCAACTGCACATACGGTTCACGTCCACGCTGTCGCGGCATGCTACCAGTGTTAAAGACTGCGATGGAGCTCCGTATGCCATGGCAAACTGGCTGACACTGACGGCGGCGGTGCACAAATGCTGCGCAGCTAGCGCCATTCGACGGCCAACACCGCGGTTCCTGGTGTGTCCGCTGTGCCGTGCGTGTGATCATTGCTTGTACAGCCCTCTCGCAGTGTCCGGAGCAAGTGTGGTGGGTCTGACACACCGGTGTCAATGTGTTCTCTTTTCCATTTCCAGGAGTGTACTTTCAGAAACGACTTCCTGACACTTAAATCTATACTCGATGTTAACAAATTTCTCTTCTTCAGAAACACTTTCCTTGCCATTGCCAGTATACTTTTTATATCCTCTCTACGTCGACCATCAACAGTTATTTTGCTCCCCAAATAGCAAAACTCCTTTGCTACTTTAAGTGTCTCATTTCCTAATCTAATTCCTTCTGCATCACCCTACTTAGAGTATCTCTCATTTCCGACATTGCTCCGCGTCACACATTAAAAGCATTCCTGAAGTAACTTGCCGTGTGTGTGTTTTACCTATAACCGCGCTGTAGCCGGCGGCCGATGTGGCAACACCGTAGCGTCAAGTGACAGATGTCAAGTAACAAGTAATTTTAAACGGGCTATAGTAAAGAACATAGCATCACAGCTTTGCTGATCTACGATCGTGTATTTATTCGTACGTCTTACTAAGGTGCTTGAAGTTGAAAGAATCCGGTTTTGAAATCGATAGCGTTTAAAACCATCACTAGATTACACAGTTAAAATAAAACGGAAGAAAATGTGTTTGGTCGACGTAGAGAAATAGGCTGGGACACGAGAATGTGAACAGCTAAGGCCTGAATCTTTCTCAAGGTCGCCCGTAGCAGAACACGGCGCACCAAGTTCGAGCCACAACTAGCAGCAGCCAAGGCCATTGCGCGCCCCAGGCCGTCCGAAAGAACGCCGGCCGAAGTGGCCGTGCGGTTAAAGGCGCTGCAGTCTGGAACCGCAAGACCGCTACGGTCGCAGGTTCGAATCCTGCCTCGGGCATGGATGTTTGTGATGTCCTTAGGTTAGTTAGGTTTAACTAGTTCTAAGTTCTAGGGGACTAATGACCTCAGCTGTTGAGTCCCATAGTGCTCAGAGCCAAAGAACGCACGCCAGTGGCGAATGGCGAACTCGTACATGCGTTGCAACGAAACGGTCAGGCGTGACGTTCTCCACACTGCGCTAGGAGAAGGGTGCTGCGCAGCGCCCAACGGCTGTCCTATTCCATTCCAGCCGGTCTCCTGTTTGTTTTGGTTTGTGACGTCACTCGCAATCGTGCAGCGCGCTGCCACGTCATTAGACTAAACTGAGCTGGCCTCTTCTGTTTAATGGCTTCACGCGGAACAGCCATGCAGCAGAGATATCTGCGAAGTGAGCAAAGAGTTCTGGCCTCCTGTAAATATAATTTCCATACCGACAACCTCCAGCATTACTGCAGTCCCAGGCCTGAGGTTTATGATTGCCGCCATCGCCCACGTGAAAGACGATATGTCTTCACTGTTTGGATGGCCGCAACACTGCGATGTATGCGTCCGCAAGGGAAAAGGGGGGACGAGGGAGGAGGAGCTCTTTCCTCCCCTTCTACGAACATCCGTATCTAATCACACTCGACAAGCCAAGCCACCTAATGGCATTAGAGGAAGATACCATCGGTACCACTATCTGATCCCTCCAACCCTGTTCCACTCGCGAACAGTGCATGGGAAGAATGATTGTTGGTAAGCCTCTGTATTGCCTCTAATTTCCCGAATTTTCTCCTCGTGGTCAATACGCGAGATGTGTGTGGAGGGAAGTAATGTGTTGTCCGACTCCTCCTGAAAAGTGTTGTCCCGAAATTTTAATAGTAAATCTCTCCGTGATGCACAACGCCTCTCTTATAAAGTTTGCCAGTGGAGTTTGTTTAGCATCTCCGTAACGTTCTCTCGCCAGCTAAACGATCCCGTGACGAAACGCGCCGCGCTTCGTTGGATCTTCTCTGTCTCCTGCCTACTCGTACGGAGTTTTTATTTATATATTGAACGGATGATCATCAATTTTCTGGAATGTAATAAGTTTCTTGTGTCATCTATAAAATGGCGCAACTGACCAACTCATTTATATTACAAATGACAATTTTAGAGCCTCTGAGTTATCAGTACCCTCAATTTAATTCTAACTGCTTCACATTTCACTTTCTTGCTTTAATTTTTATGAATGAATTAATATTTCGTTTTTGCTGTAGTTATTATAGTTCACATTATTTATATTCTAATCATTTCTAACAAGGGAACCTCCCCATCGCACCCCCCTCAGATTTAGTTATAAGTTGGCACAGTGGATAGGCCTTGAAAAACTGAACACACATCAATCGAGAAAACAGGAAGAAGTTGTGTGGAACTATGAAAAAATGAGCAAAATATATACTGAGTAGTCCATGTGCAAGATAAGCAACATCAAGGATAACACAAACACCGGAGCGTCGTGGTCCCGTGGTTAGTGCGAGTAGCTGCGGAACGAGAGGTTCTTGGTTCAAATCTTCCCTCGAGTGAAAAGTTTATTTTTTTTATTTTCAGTTTATGTGACAAACTATTATGTTTTCATCAGTGTTTTCGGAGTGATTCTCACATCCACAAGAAAACCTAAATCGGGCAAGGTAGAAGAATCTTTTTACCCATTCGCCAAGTGTACAAGTTTGGTGGGTCGACAACAAATTCCTGTCATGTGACACACATGCCGTCACCAGTGTCGTATAGAATATAACAGACGTGTTCTTCTGTCGACGAATCGGTTGACCTATGACCTTGCGATCAAATGTTTTCAGTTCCCATTAGAGATGCACGTCCTTTCGTCTACTAATCGCACGGTTTTGCGGTGCGGTCGCAAAACACAGACACTAAACTTATTACAGTGAACAGAGACGTCAATGAACGAACGGACAGATCATAACTTTGCGAAAATAAAGAAAGTAAAGTTCTCACTCGAGGGAAGACTTGAACCAAGGACCTCTCACTCCGAAGCTGCTCACGCTAACCACGAGACCACGGCGCTACCAAGCCTACGCTCTCCTTGATGTTGCCTATGTTGCACATGGACTACTCTGTTTGTATATTTTGCTTATTTTTTCATAGTTCCACACAACTTCTTCCTGTTTTCTCGATTGATGTGTGTTCAGTTTTTCAAGGCCTATCCACTGTGCCAACTTATAACTAAATCTGAGGGGGGTGCGATGGGGAGGTTCCCTTGTAAGAGCTGGTATTCGCATTAAATTTAACACTTATTGTAACACGGATGTCGTAATGAATGTAATGTAAAATACACTGCCTGAACAGAAAACTGCAGCAACTAGAAGGGAGGAGTAAACGAAATAAAACTTCACGGGTTGAGACACTGTGCGATGTTACGTCAGTAATTACAAAATAGCGTCTAATTTACAAAGAATTTGGCAGTAAGAGCCCACTTGTCATTGTGACGTTGCACCTGCTCTGGCCTAGATGCATGCATTGATTCGATTGTGAAGGATGTCGTACAGCATTCCTCTCCCGAGGCAAGTTAGACCACAACTGTTTGTTGTAACCGGATATCGATAGCCTAGATATTGACAATGTGACGGAGTTGACGTCCGAGCTGCTTCCATACATGTTGTATCGAGGACAGATCTGGGAATCTTGCTAGTTATGAGAGTACGTCACACAGAGCATTGTCCTGTTGAAATACGGCAGCACGATACTATCACACAGAAATAAATCGGGACCTAGTCTCATAAGATTTCTTACACGTGACAAAGAAACTGCAACATAAACTTATAACCAAACTGACATAATGCCTGTCCGCTTCTGCCTCGTGTTCTCAGGCCGAGTGGTTGGCGCTGTCAGAATTTCACCCTCCACTGGTTGTTGCGGACTGATCACCGGAAATGGAGTCTGAAGTTTTGATAATGCCTGCCAGTCGTGCTGACAATACGTCAGAAAATCCGTCAAACAAACGTTGGCTAACGAACGAGAGACAGAAGCCAACAAGCAAAATGTCGACATGTGGCCACTACAGCCCCAACAGTCCTGTATTAGAACAAATAATAGAAGTATTTCCTGTTGGTGGTGCTGCATGGTAAGAGGCTAGTTGATTCTTTGTGAAAGGTTCAGTAAAAGCTCATACGTAAGATACTTCAAGTACATCCATCGTCAGTTTTGTTAAGTCATTGTTTTTAAATGTTAAAATTTTATTCTTGAAAATACGTCAATGGGTACTCGACATTTTGTAGCTGCAAACTGAGTGCGCGTAACATTGGTTAGCACTGACGTAAAACTGCTTACTGGGCGAGTTAACAAAACATTGCCGTGAAACCTCTGAAAAACACAAATATAAAAGGTCGAAATTGTTGCCATTTATGATACTATGACTTGTGTTACAAATTTTTGCTATAATAAGTATGACAGCCTCAAAAATTAATCTTTGATTCAGCACAATAAAAAATTAAGTTTACAATGCAGCACGAGAACAATGTTAATTGTGGTGCTACACATTTCTGCCATCACATAAAATTTATGAGCACTACAGAAAAGGGCACAACTTAACGCCGTTTATTTGCTTAAATAGTTATTCACATTTACGAGATGAGTAACATTTTTAAAGCGCATTTGCGTTCAGAAATATATTCAGGATTTTTACCTCAATCGTATTTATCCATACGATGTTCGGATTTATACAAGTTGTCACTGAAAAGAACTTTCCTGGCACAAACACGGCACTTGTCACTATTTACATGCACACATCCTGACAGCAATGCCATTAGTGATAACCTGAAATGAGAGAAACAACTGCCATCTCTCGGTTTGTCACGGAACTATCAACTAATATCAATAAATCACATCACGTACTATATTTAAACATAATAACTGTGTTTCTTAATGACAGTCCCTTGCCATTGTATAGAGCAGAAGTCTTCGTATGTAAAAGTGAGCGAACGGTAGTGGTCCCTCACAACACGGAGATTAGCTGACGAAGGGAACACATTGCAACTGGATTTTTGTATTTTTTTTTATAGTTGGTACGCATACTCTATAACTCAAATACCAGCCAGCAAAAGTATTTCGGTACAACTATGAAAAATACTCGGAAAAAGTCTACTTTGGACTTTTCCGAGTATATTTAATATGCTAAAGCAATATTAGTTTTTCTCGACAGATTATGTGGCTGTTCGGTTAGACGTTTGCTTACGATGTAGGTGGCATCGGTTCGGTGTGCAGCCCTGCCAAATTTTAAAAAAGGTTCATGTTCCATGAACAATTCCATGAAAAGTAAAATACACAAGGATCAAAAATAATTTAATTTGTAGTGTTTTTTCTTTTAATTTAAAAAATCTTTTATAAAATATCAGTCATTGAGAATACACATTTGCAATGAAAGCTGGTTTTTTGTGTGCGATATGTCATTAGAGATAAGACGTTCCTTTTCCATAAAAATATCTGTTACTTAGCATATATTGACGAATTGTATATTTAAATGACATAGGTGTTCGAACCTAACGAAAAGAAAAACAAAAAATAATGACCGGAACTAGACTTCAACAGCGATTACCAGTCTCGAGCGTTACTGATTTTTCCCATTATTTTAAACTTCACGGATTTGCTGGTAGGGCAGTCGCGGCTCTTTAAATTAACTGCATTGGCCAGGATCTAACCTAAAATCCTACGTGGCAGGTGAGAATTCTACCACACAGCCACCCGGCCTCTCGAGAAAAATCGATCTTGCTTCAGCATATTCAAGACGATAAGGAAACTTCAAAGTCGATTTCCTCCAGAATTTTTTAGAGTTACATCGAACTTTCTTCAGTATTTGAGTTCTGAACTTCACGTACCACAAATACAGGGTGCGGCACGTAAAACCGGTTCGTAAAATCAACAGATGATCATAAAATGAAATGTAAAGTATTGCATGCGATTACAGACCTTCACAGCCGGTGCTGAAAGTGTCCTACGCCCACCTCCGCACACATGTGAGCAAGATTGAGGAAAGTCATGTATACCCTTTCACCTCTTGTGTTGAGATGGTATTGATGACATCCTGGGTCCTGGACTTGAGTTCTTCAATCGTTTGTGGAATTGTTATGTGTATTATTCCTTTTAACAGTCTCAACAAGTAAAAGTCACAAGCGAACAAGTCTGGCTGGTGACCGGGGAGGTCGCAAACCTTTGTTGGTTGACCTCTGTGATGTAAACATCTCATGCGGACGAGACAATGACGTAGTTGATGTATGGCATGTTGTACCGCCCTACTGAAGGTAACATAACTGACGCTCCTCTTGTTTCAAGTTTGAATGAAACGCCTCCAGGGTTCCCAAATCACGTCACTGTTCACTGTCGTCTCAACGAATATGGGCCCCATAACGCGTTTGGCGGAAATGGCACACCAAACAACAATCATCTCGTCATGCAGTGGTACCTGGTGGATCGCGTGTGGGTTTTCTGTCGACCAATACCCGTTGTCTTGGGAATGTATGTATCCAGATAGGTGGAGCCACGCCTAGTCACTCATGATGAGCCTTACTGGGTCAAAGACGCGACTGGCAACATTTCTCAACAGTCATGAACAGAAATGCACTCTCTTCTGCAGGTCAGGCTCCTTTAGTTCTTGCACAACTTATCCGGTACGGTTTCAACTTCAGTCCTCTTAAAACACGTCTGCTACTTCTCTCGCCCGCATGAACTTTTCGACTCTATCTCCTGCTTGACTTACGAGGACTTCTTGTCATTATCTCCTGCACCTGCCTCTTTAATTCAGGTGTGCAGACAGGTGGTGGTCTCTCCTGGGAGCATTTAGAACCGATCCTGTATGCCACCATTGTCCAATCAACTCCTGTACGGTGATTTCACCTGGCACTGAGCGTCCTGGAAAATTCTCCAGAGACAAATTCTTTGTTTTCGCAAAAGATCCAATGTGAATGAACGCTTCAACAATGGCAATACGCTCGGGTAAGGAATACGGCAGTATCACACGTTCACACTAACCCCGCTTCACACAGCGAGGCGCTTTTCCTCAAATGGTTTCGACAAGTTTCACTGGCTGCTGCTGCAGCTGTCTTACACAACAAAGGTCCGCGCGCAGGTAGTGCAGTAGTCAGCCAGTAGGGCCCAGGCGCCTCCCCCGCCCAGGCTTAACTGCCGTAAAAATGGAGCGGGAGGGTCGCGGGTCAAAGCGGCGGAGGCCTCCATACCGCGTTCAGGGACGGGTAGTATTCATTTCACGCTCGGTGAGGAGAGCCGTACGTCATAGTGACGTGGGTTCGCGTCATCGTGACGTACATAACCTAAATCGACTACATGAGTACGTGTATCGATCTTTGCAGTTGTATCGATAACGTCGAAGGTAAATGTAAATACACGTGTGATGTGTACAATCGAAGTGACAGGAGTTGTGTGATATGCTTATCCTAGATGAATGAATGTCTGAACGAAGGAATCATAACGAAAGTATAAAAATCGTGTGTACAGAAACGTGAGTGTTTCATGAACATAACGAATGACTGAAGGAAGGAACCATAATTTTAAAAAAAAAACTTTTTTTTTTTAATTCGATGAATCGTTCATAAATCGTGTGGACAGAAACGTGAAATAATTAATTATTAAGCTGCAATCCAAAGAAACTCGAATTTTATTGTGTTTCACGAACACAACGAATATCTGAATGAAGGAATCATTACCATAACGAAAGTTAAGAAAAGTGTCTAGTCATTTTTAAAAATCCGATTAATCGTGCGTATTTCATGTGTATAAAAACGTGAAATAGGGAGAAATTAAAGTCTTTCGTGTGGGCAGAAACGTTAAACTGAAAAATTCTGGTGGTTCCGATGTTGGTGTCGAAATATTATACCATCTAGTTCCATTTAATTTTGCCTTCATGTTGTAAATTAACTTAGAAAATTTTGCTCTCCGGAAATAAATGTTTGCTGCTGATCATAATGTACTGACCTTTTACAACATGCGTCATTATTTTTCTTTATAATCTGTATATTGTGAAAAAACAACGAGAAGTAAGTCACATTTACCAGCATTTTAAGCATCTGAAAGCAGTGAGTACTGTGCCCTTTTTAGCTACTTTTTGGATGACTTTCACTCAGTATGGAAATAACTACAGTAATCATGCCATACACCCACAAAATGTATGCCATGTCTATTGAGAGAATAAACACAGTATACCACCATCACATATGAAACATCACATGTACAAGAATCATTCACAAATACTCTTTGGTCACAAACTTTCTTTAAAAGGAACTTCATCCTTTGTGTATTGATATACAAAATGTGCAGTTACTCATAAATTTTCCTATTAGCTGTATGGCTGACATTCTCATGCTTCTAAGAAAATTCTTAATGCCTCGGAACATTATCACATTCGTCCATATTACAAACAATCGGAAGTTTTGTAATGGGAAATGTGTGACTGAAGATGAGAAGGTTCAAGGAAACTTTGGGCGTTGGGCCACTTATTTGGTTAAAGATGCAGTGGGTACCTGGTGCTTAAAGGTGACAGACATCTCAGTATTTGGATCTAGCATGTGGATCTGTCCTCTAGGCGATTCTCAGGCAAATCAACAACGATACTTTGATACTTTAGTTTTTGGCTTTCAAATACTGTGATAAAAATGGCATTTCAACAGAAACTTAACCTTATCTCTGATTTCCTGGGGAAGTTTCTAATAAAATGATAATATATCTGCTTGGTCTGAGTACTTGAGGAAATGCCATATACCTGTACATTGAACAAACTTCCGTAACAAGAATTGTAAGTGGTGTAGAGACAGATCTGCCATGATATAGGTATCACAAAGGCATTACACCGTGTGAATTGCTTTAAATAAGTCTGAATTTTATACTTCAGGGAAACATACCGAAAACAGTGGAAAATTTAACAGTGAGTAAGAAAAGTGTGAGTGGCACACTCATAAATGTTAATTCAGAGCCTCGCTCCCCAGAATGCTATCTCAATAAATTATATCCCATGATATACCTTTTCAAGAGCTCAAACAGATCACCACTCATATAAAACCTATCAAAATTAGGCACTAGAATACAGGAAAACTTGTTGGCAAAATCTGTTATGTCAAACATACAAACTCTGACCTCAGCCAATTGGGAAATATGAAAGTCACATGACACGAAAACAGCGCGTTTGTTGCAGGAAATACGGAACTGCCAAGACACCTAAGTGAAATTTTCATACTTTCTGCGTTATGATTGGCGCTCTCGCACCTCATTTGTGTTTATGAGACAATATTTATATAGTAGACACCCAATATGATATAATGTGTAGGCCTATACAATTACGAAACACAAACTGTTTCAAAACAGCTTTTCGAAACATTATATCGTACTGTCTCATTTGTTTCGAAACAGTTGTGTCTTTCAGTTTTCCCATGTCTAACACAAAAAAAGCAATGCATATCGAAGAGGCACACAACATTCGATGTATACAGCATACACACAACAGTCGATCGGACATCTCGTGAAACATCATGACGCGTGCCTACGTCACTATGACGTAGGGCTCTCCTGACATAGCGTGAAATGAATGCTACCCTTCAGGGACACGCCCAGGCCGACCTGAGCCGAGTTTCAGCTGCCCGCTGCTGTCTGTCCGTGCAGACGGGCCACTCGCAACTGCGCAACAGCCGCTGTGTGGAACTGGCGCAGCCTTTAACACACACAGTCGCGACACTCCACCCATCAGTTAACGATTTAAAAAAACCATGGAAATGACCGGAAGGGAATTGAAATGTCGTCCTTGCGAAAGCAAGTCCGTCTGCAGCTACACCTACACTCCGCAAGCCACTTTATGGGATGCCACTGCCACGACCACTTTTCCCCCCTCCCCTCCCCCCCCCTCGTTATCCTGTTGGCATCACGAACTTTTAACCTAGGGTAAGCTAAATTTTACAAATATGACGTCATTTTGACGTCACACACGCTCATCGAAGACCGCAGGAACTGCTATCGCCTTTCGTTGATATTCGATGCTTCATGGGTGGGAAACACCACAGTTGTCGACGTATTTACGTGTCGTAACTTGCGTGCTCCGAAAGTGTGCCGTTTCAAGGAAATGGCGCATTGAAGATTTATAAAAACACTAATACTCCTGAGCAACTCTTATGGAAAGTAAGAGCTTGCAGGAGAGGTTACACTACTTTATGACACCAAAGTACATCCAAACGGATTCTTTTCTGTCAGCGTCCAATTCTTACAATCGTACGACATTACACGCTCTGTTGGGAAATACACTGCTGGCCATTAAAATTGCTACACCAACAAGAAACGCAGATGATAAACGGCTATTCATTGGACAAATATAGAACTGACATGTGATGACATTTTCACGCAATTTAGGTGCACAGATCCTGAGAAATCAGTACCCAGAACAACCACCTCTGGCCGTAATAAAGCCTCGATACGCCTGGGCATTGAGTCAAACAGAGCTTGTATGGCGTGTACAGATACAGCTGCCCATGCAGCTTCAACACGATACCACAGTTCATCAAGAGTAGTGGCTGGCGTATTGTGACGAGCCAGTTGCTCGGTCACCATTGACCAGACGTTTTCAGTTGGTGAGGGATCTGGAGAATGTGCTGGCCAGGGCAGCAGTCGAACATTTTCTGTATCCAGAAAGGCCTGTACAGGACCTGCAACATGCGCTCATACATTGTCCTGCTGAAATGTAGGGTTTCGCAGGTATCGAATGAAGGGTGGAGCCACGGGTCGTAACACATCTGAAATGTAACGTCCACTGTTCAAAGCGCCGTTAGTGCGAACAAGACGTGACCGAGACGTGTAACCTATGGCACCCCATACCATCACGCCGGGTGATACGCCAGTATCACGCTTCCAGTGTGCGTTCACCGCGATGTCGCCAAACACGTGTGCGACCATCATGATGCTGTAAACAGAACCCGGATCCATCCGAAAAAATGACGATTTGCCATTCGTGCACCCAGGCTAGTCGTTGAGTACACCATCGCAGGCGCTCCTGTCTGTGATGCAGCGTCAAGAGTAACCGCAGCCATGGTCTCCGAGCTGATAGTCCATGCTGCTGCAAACGTCGTCGAACTGTTCGGGCAGATGGTTGTCGTCTTGCAGACGTCCCTCTCTGTTGACTCAGGGATCGAGACGTGGCTGCACGTTCCGTTACAGCCATGCGGATAAGATGCCTGTCATCTCGACTGCTAGTGATACGAGGCGGTTGGGATCCAGCACGACGTTCCGTATTACCCTCCTCCTCCGATTCCGTATTCTGCTTGGATCTCGACCAACGCGAGCAGCAATGTCGCGATATGTTAAACCGCAATCGCGATAGGCTAAAATCCGACCTTTATCAAAGTCGGAAACGTGATGGTACGCATTTCTCCTCCTTACACGAGGCATCACAACAACGTTTCACCAGGCAACGCCGGTCAACTGCTCTTTGTGTATGAGAAATCGGTTGGAAACTTTCCTCATGTCAGCACGTTGTAAGTGTCGCCACCGGCGCCAATCTTGTGTGAATGCTCTGAAAAGCATATCACAGCATCTTCTTCCTGTCGGTTAAATTTCGCGTCTGTAGCACGTCTTCTTCGTGATGTAGCAATTTTAATGGCCAGTAGTGTACTATCACTCAACCTCTTGTAGCCCCACCCAGGCAAACGTGGCGAAACTTGCTTCTGAATCTCTCAGCTTCGTTCGAACCCTACAAGGTAGCTGAGGACACATCTTCCACACCTCGATCGATCAGCCGTGGTGAGGTACGTCACCTCATTAGCGACGTGATGTCACGTCTACGATAAAACCGCGGCCAAGTAGGCCTCTGGCCTGAACTTAGCGGTTTCCGAACAATGACGCCCTTGCGAAATGCGCAGTGCGTAATTTTGTGTCTTATGTCTGCTGAGGCAACAGCTCAGACCATCCCGATGTAAATGAGTTCCCGATTACGTGGTTTTAGCAGTCCTGCATATACAAAATTGCAGAGTTGGTTCAATGCATGCCGTAGGTTTCCTGACAAATCGGGTAAACATACCTGCGGAATAATCATTTCTTGGAATTTTAGCTCTTCTTAGTTTCGAGCTTGCAAAGAAAAAGTAGATAAAGAATCCACCTTATGCCAGACACCGTGCGATTAGTCTTGTTTTGCCTAGACATATTTCAGCACTTCCTGTGCTATCTTCAGATGGATTTATTTAGTGTCTTTTTCTAGCATGACGCCTGTTTATTTTGGTAGTTTTGTATTTACCATGAATTCTACAGCTTGTCGTGGTTTCTGATGCAAGGCTACAGAATCGGGAACCATGACGCTTTTGCACATTACTATGTTTCTCTCTAGTAGATGTGAAAGTTGACTACACAATGCATCAGAGTGTTATGGCCGTTAACTCATAGTTAGTTAACTAGAACAATAAAGGAAAAAAGCTGCAAGGAAGACGGTTTATATAGTGAAATACAATGACAGTACTGTCACCGTATTGATGAGACGCAACTGCAATCTGAAAATTTTCAGAGCGTTTCGTCGTTACCGAGGTTACTTTATTGTCGCATTTTCCTACACGCACATCGAATTTATCTATCTGGGTCAACTTGTAAATACGTAAGTAGACCTTTAAGCAGATATATTTAGACGTATTAAATTAGACTTTCAAGCATTTATATAAAATACACTCGTCAGTTTTGAGGGCTAAGTTGTTAACTGAGCCAAGTAAAACAGTTTTTGTCCAATGTATACTGCCAATACTAACTTATGGCTGTGAGAATGAACATTAAATGAATTCATACAAATAATAGCCAAATAATAGCCCAAAGAGGAACGGCAAAATCAGTGTTGCACTACACAAAGAAGACATAAAGAAAGCAGCTAACCCCGCGCCCGGGTTCCCGGGTTCGATTCCCGGCGGGGTCAGGGATTTTCTCTGCCTCGTGATGACTGGGTGTTGTGTGATGTCCCTAGGTTAGTTAGGTTTAAGTAGTTCTAAGTTCTAGGGGACTGATGACCATAGATGTTAAGTCCCGTAGTGCTCAGTGCCATTTGAACCAAAGCAGCTAACATCAGACCGCCAAAAAAGGTCAATGACAAAATGCAATGAGTGAATATCTCGAAATGACAATTGGCTGGTGATGTCGCTCGAAGAAAAGATGGCAGATGGTCAAAATAAGTACTAGACTGGAGCCCGATATACCAAAAAAGACCAAGGACAAGACCAACGGGCAGATGAGGCAGAGATTTACGAAAGACTGCGGGACTGAATTGGCAACAAGAAGCTTAAGAACGGCAGAAATGTAAGAATCTGCAGGTTTCCTATGTTGCACGCCAAGTCAAGGAAGTCTCATCAGTAATTAATAGAACTGGCTGATGATGATGAAATCGAGTAATTCCTTTCCAAACCATTTCAGGCGTCTTTTCTTTCTGTTTTCTACTTAATATTTTTTTTTTAATTTTCGGTCACCCTAACATTATTGATGATAAAAATGTCCCGTCTGTGTAATCTGTGCTTTTATTTGCTAACGTATTGATCATTATGTTGGATAATCTGTACATTTAATGATATGAAACGATGTTTTCAACACACGAAGTTAAAAATGATGACGTCAGTAATTACATTAATATAATAAAACTTGGTACTTAGTATGCACCTATACCGCTGATACATGTATGCATTTTAGGTGTCATAGTAATCTACTTGTAATAATTTTGAATATAATAAGCTTCAAAAGATATGATATTGCGAGAGGAATTTGACAGGGTGCTGAAAAATCTAAGTCGAAACAATGCTCCTGCAGTAGGTGACATTCCCTTTGAATTACTGAGATCCTTGGGATAGTCAACCATGCTGAAACTATTGCGCCTGACGTGCAAGATATATGAGTTTGGCAAAATAAACTCAAACTTCAAGAAGATTCCATTTCCAAAGAAGGTAGCTGCTGATGGCTGTGAATATTAGTGAACTCCCAGTTTAGTAAGTCATAATTGCTAAATACCGACACGAATTATTTATAAAGGAACACAAACGCTACTAAAAGCAGACCAATCTCTAAAATTCAGATGGTAGCAGGAATAAAATACCGGGAACGAAAAGTTAGTTACAACTTGTACAGAAACCAGACTGCAGATATAAGTGTCGAAGGACATGTAAGGGGAGCAGTAGTTGAGAGGTGGAGTGAGACAGGGCTGTAGCCTTTCCCCGATGTTATTCAATCCGTACGATGAGCAAGCTGAGGAGGAAACCAAGGAGAAATGTAGAAAGTGAATTATTGTTTAGAGGGAAGAAAGATTCAAATGGTTCAAATGGCTCCGAGCACTATGGGACTCAACTGCTGAGGTCATTAGTCCCCTAGAACTTAGAACTAGTTAAACCTAACTAACCTAAGGACATCACACACATCCATGCCCGAGGCAGGATTCGAACCTGCGACCGTAGCGGTCTCGCGGCTCCAGACTGCAGCGCCAGAACCGCGCGGCCACTTCGGCCGGCTGGGGGAAGAAAGAAAAATGTATAATTCTCTCAGACAGCAGAAGACTTGAAGAGCACTTGAACGTAGTGGATAGTGTTTTGAATAGTGATTATAAGATGAACATCGACGAAAGTAAAAAAAAAAAGTGCAGTAGAATGTATTCGCATTAAATCAGGCGATTCCGAGGGAATTATGCTACGAAATGAAACTAGTAGATAATGATTGCTATTTAGGCAGAAAAATAACCGATGATTGCAGAAGTAAAGAGAATGAAATTTCAGACTGGCAATATCGATAAAAGCATTTCCAAAGAAGAGTACTCTGTTAGGATTGAATATAAACATAGGTACTATGACGAGTTCGCTGAAGGTGTCTGTGTGGAGTGTAGCCCTCTTCGACAGTGTAAAGTGGGAGATATGCAGTTTAGACAAGAAGAGGATAAAAGCTTTTGAAATGAGGTGCTACAAAAGAATGCTGAAGATTATGTGGATGGATCGAATAAGCATTGAGGGAATGCTGAATCGAACTGGGGAAGAAAGAAATTTTTGGCGTAACTTGACTAGGGGAAGATTTCGGTTGATAGGACGTATCCTGAGACGTTAACGAATCGTAAACTTAGTGATAGAGGGATGTGTGGAGGAAAAAGCAATAATTGATGGAGGCCAAGAACTGAACACAGGAAACAGGTTAAAACGGAAATAGGTTCAAGCAGTTAAGCAGAGACAGAATGTTGCATAAGATAGACCAGTAAGGAGAGCCGCACCATATCAGTCTTCGGACTGAACATTCCAACAACAACAGTAATGGGATTGTTGTGTCTTTTGTAAAATATATTTCTGGCGGCGTGACACTTATTCAGACTCACTGACTCAACTGAGTAAAAAAATGCAGTGTTAAAATCTCGCTCCTCAAAGCATAAATTTTCATGGGAGCCTGTGCCTCTGAGTCACTCATCTATTAGCGAAAGTCGCCCAAGATACAGCTTCCACACTCTGATCGATCTCTCGGGGTAAGATACGTCATCTCATTAGCGGTGTGACGTCAGGTCTGCGGTAAAACCCGCACCTGGCCCGGTTGTAACGGTTTCCGAAATAATGACGCCGTTGCGAAAGGACACCCTACCGAATGCAGTCGGCTCGCTTTGAAGCTCGCGATCCTAAATCAGGCGCGCCTCTTTGGGAAAGCAGTGACGTGGTTCGCTGTCCGTACACGGAGCACCAAACTTATTGTCCTTTCACGCGGAGGAAAGCGCCGCTTCGCCGGGTTCGCCAGGCGCATGCGCACACACATCAGCCTCTGTCTGACCTCTGCCCGAATATGTCGCACATGTCGCCATCTTCTTTTTTTCGTGGAAAGCGTACTGCGGCTTCCTGCGGTCGTGGTCTGTACTGCAGCTCACGAGAGAGAGAAGACAAAGTTGAATATGTTGGAGGCAGTGTTTCAATGAAGTGGAAATATTTTATTCTGGTACGATTCTATACTCCTAAGGCGAAATACTTGCCCCCCCCCCCCCTTTCAAGAGGCTATTTATCGTACGTCGCAGAAGCAACAGAGGGAAACTAATGAGTGTAAAAAGGCGCAGGTCTTTCCTGTTTGCAAGATGGTCCGCAGCACAGACGCAGATAATTATAGGCCTATGCCGCTGACATCCTCCTGCTATAGACGTACGGAACACGTTTCATGCGCAAGTCTTACAACCTCAATGGAAAAAGAGAATCTTCTCTGCAGGAAACAACACGGGTCCTGCAAAAAGGGATCTCTGTTCATGCCTGGCCGTAGACAAGGCGCCACGTTGCCTTTCTCCCGAGAAGCATCCGATACACTTCTACACCGTTGCTTAGTGAACGGCGTAAGAGCTTACTGACTGTAGGACCAGATTTGTCAGCGCATTCTGCACGACTTCCTAGCAAATGGCACTCAAATTGTCGTTCGTAATGGGACGCAATCGCCAGATACAAAATTACCTTCCGGAATTCCCCAAACGAGTGACATATGGTTCTTACACTTTCCGGGCTGTGAGATTGCTGAGCATATTTATTTATTTATTGCCAAATTATAGACCTGTTACCTGATGTTTAAAACAGGTCGTACATCTTACAATTTTCGTTTTTCATCTTTTTACAGTTTTCTTTCCTTTTGTTTTATCTACAACATTTACAAAGAATGATTCAAAATAACAATAATTTGAGGTTGAAATATAAATAAAATTTTGTTGTTTTTAAGAAGAATATAAAAAGAAGATAGGATAGATGAGAGATATGTTAGTACCATCACCGAGTGTGACTGACGGTGAATACCTCGGAATGGTTTCATCGAGCCGTTGACCGCCAGTCACACACACACACAAATGGTTATTAGTAGAGAAATAATGTTTCTTATCCTATTTGTTACTAATCCTATGTATTAACTACATTAGGTGCGCATCCTTGTACAGCATTTGGTGTTTTCTTGGCTAGATTGCCAGCAATTTGCTTATTTACAGTCACATCTCAGCTTCCTCCTCCTGTTCCTCTTCATTTTCAATATTTTCGCTGTCACTGTGGGTATCGCTGTCCATCCTCTGGAGATTTCTGTTACGCTGCACATAGGCATGTCTGTGATGTCGTGTCCGCATATACTCTTCATGTGTTGTTTTTTAAATACTGTTTGTCAGTGCGTTTAATTGTGCCCATTGTTCTTCGTCTCTTATTGCTGTGTATATATCTATGTCTGTATCTGTGTAATCTAAGTGTAGTGTATGTCTATTGTTCGTGTATTGCCCGCAGAAAAAGACAGTGTGTTCTGGGGAACCTTCTTCCCCGCATGTGCATGTAGGTGTCTGCCTCAGACTCACGCGGTTTAAGTGCGTGGGATAAGGTCCGTGCCCGGTTAAGAAATGTACCATACCGCGGCTGGGATCGATATGTCTCATTCTCAACCGCTCCCTTATGTAAGGGAGGAAGTCGTGCAGCCTACGTCCCTTATCACTTACATCCCACTCACCTTGCCATGTATCCAAACGCCAACTTTTAAGGTGACGTATCGTCTCTATGGGCACACCGGTTATTGTGTGTACCTTATCTAGTCTCCCCACCTATAACCAGTACCTCGCAGCTCTGTATTTGATCGTGATATCTATGGGGCATATTCCGAGCACCACACACAGTGCATCCGCTGAGGTGGTACCGAAGGCTCCAGATAGCCTAAGTAGGACACTTCTCTGCCCTCGTCTGACGGATGCTTTGTTGGTGACCACGTTCAGTCTATGTGCCCACGTGCTAGCTGCAAAGCTGAGTACTGATTCGAAGAGCGCACAGTGGTATGTACGTATGACTGGTAGAGGTAGTCTGTACTGTTTTGAATTTAGCCTCACCAGTTTGTGGAGTATTTTTTCTGCTTTGTCTGTTGTCAGCCTTATGTGTTCGTGGAAATTCAATTTTTCATCTATGTGTACCCCAAGATAGCGCGCAATGCGTGCTCGTTTGATGTTTGTGTCCCAAATTTTAACCGAAGGATTCCTTTGGAGTGATCCTTTCAGTAAAGTGTATGTTGTTTTGTTTTCGGCTATCCTGAGTTTGTTGTTGTGACACCACTGAGTAATTATTTGTAGTAATCCACTGGCTTTCTCTTCTAACTGGGCTCTGTTGTTTGCAGTGACTACAACTAATAGGTCATCTGCGTAGGCGACAATTCCGTCTGACCTGTCATCCCCATCCAGAAGTTGTAGGAGGGGTTCGATTGTTATGTCCCAGAAGATGGGGCCGCAGATCGACCCTTGAGGACAGCCTTTGGTAATTCTTATAATTACTTTCCGGCTCTCCATCTGCCATTCGACTACTCGGTCTTTACAGTAGTCCAGAAAACTGTTGTACAGTGATTGCGGTACCTCCAGATGTCTTTGCCTCTGAAACAGTGCTGGCCACCAAAGATTATCAAATGCTCCGGCAATGTCAATCATTATTGCCATGGCGTATTTCTGTTTTGTGGTGTTAACTATGTGCAGTGCCTGGTTGATGGCATCATCTACTGATCTGCCAGATCTGAAACCGAACTGGTGTTGGCTCATACCCCTGAGAGCTCCGTGTGTTTGCAGGCGCTTACACAGTAGCTTCTCCTGAATCTTTGCTAGGGTGTTTATTACGCATATTGGCCTGTAAGTCTTTGGATCTGAAGGATCCCTGTCCGCTGATTTCTTAATAATGACTGCTTCGGAGGTTTTCCATACTGTAGGTACCCTGCCCAGCCGTAAGGCATCGTTCACTAACGTTGTTAGGAACGGGATGATCTGCGGTGCTAGTTTTTTCAGTGTTTCCGAGTGGATACTATCTGGTCCAGGTGTTTTTTTGTTTTTGAGCTCTGAGATTGCTAGCGCAACCTCTTCTTGCGCAAAAGGACAGGTGACAGTTGCAGTGTTGTATGGTGTGTGTAGGTTTTCTCTTAGTGTTGCATGATATTGTGTGTCTGTATCGATAACGTCGTCAAGGAGCAGTTTATACAGCAGAAACTCCGCTGTATTCCTCCATCCCCTCGTCATCGTGCCGTCATCCTGCCTTAGCGTTCCCAGAACTAGTGGGGTTTTTATCTTCTCTGTCAGTATTTTGTATGGTTTCCCCCATATATTTTGCTCTGTTTGTGTTGTTACAAATAGCTCCCATTGTTGTCTACGCGTGTTGTATAGGGTTTGTCTGTATAAGACTTGTGCATGCCTATATGCTTCAAGTCTTATTCGTCGGTCCCGATCGGCTATCGTCCTTTGATATAATTTTCGTTTGCGTCTTGCGTCTTGTTTGAGTCTCGTAAGTTCGTTGGTCCATGGTACTGGTGAGCAATTTGTGTTCTTTGGTGTCGGTATTGATGTGTTTTGTGCATGTTGTATCACCTGTGTTAACTTGTGTGCTCTATAATCGATACTTCCATTGCTGAGCATAGGAAAGTTACAGTGGATCAACGAATGCTACAGGGACTCGCATGATCATAAAGAAGTATAACATATTTTGCTTAAATAGGGCCGGCCGGAGTGGCCGAGCAGTTCTAGGCGCTACAGTCTGGAACTGCGCGACCGCTACGGTCGCAGGTTCGAATCCTGCCTCGGGCATGGATGTGTGTGGTGTCCTTAGGTTAGTTAGGCTTAAGTAGTTCTAAGTTCTAGAGGACTAATGACCTCAGAAGTTAAGTCCCATAGTGCTCAGAGCCATTTGAGCTTAAATAGGCGAAAAGCTCCATTAGTGTTCAAATGCACTAACTACAATAAATAACGAAAACAGTAACAACCGTAGTATCAACGAGTGTTTATTTTAGAGACACAGCCACATTCTACACAACTGGGAAAAATGAAAACCAAGAATTCGTCGGGCTGCCGGTGTGGCCGAGCGGTTCTAGGCGCTTCAAAATGGTTCAAATGGTTCTGAGCACTATGGGACTTAACATCTGTGGTCATCAGTCCCATAGAACTTAGAACTACTTAAACCTAACTAACCTAAGGACATCACACACATCCATGCCCGAGGCAGGATTCGAACCTGCGACCATAGCGGTTACGCGGTTCCAGACTGAAGCGCCCAGAACCGAACGGCCACACCGGCCGGCCTAAGCGCTTCAGTCTGGAACCGCGCGACCACTACGGTCGCAGGTTCGAATCCAGCCTCGCGCATGGATGTGTGTGCTGTTGTTTGATAGGTTTAAGTAGTTCTAGAGGACTGATGACCTCAGATGTTAAGTCCCATAGTGTTCAGAGCCATTTGAACCAAGAATTCGTCGACCTAGCAAAGGGAAACTTTAATGGTATGGCTACCCATACCATGATGCCGGGTATTGACCCTGTGTGCCTGTGCCGTATATGAAGTCCGTTCAAAAACTTCTAGAACATTCATAATTTTGTACCAACGTTGTTTTGGAGCGAAATGCGTTTGGCATCCGTGCAGACGCCTGTGTTTGATGTGTAACTGCCGGATGTTTCATTGTTGTATGCCTGTTATTGTTCAGTGCTGCATTGAGTAGAACGTCGCGTCGCACAGTTTGCGAATTTCGAGATACCAGGGTTAGAGGAGCAACGTGCGTGCATTAAATTTTGCGTGAAACTCAAGAAAACCTTTACAGAGACACGCCAAAAGATGCAGGAAGCCTACGGTCATGATTGCTTAAGCTTGCTCGGTTTTACGAATGGTTCAGACGGTTTAAAATGGCCGGACGGAAGTTAAAGACGATCCTCGTTCAAAACGCTCTGCGACGTCTTCCGACGACGCTCATTTCAGGAACATCACTATCGGGACGTGTTGCGACGCCTGTGTGAGAAGGAAAGGGCGTGAAATATGGCGAGACAATTCATGGCTCTATAACGCACCCGCACATGCATCCCTGTTGGTGCGTGACTATCGCACAAGAAACGAAATCACTGTGCTGCGTCATCGTCCGTACTCTCCAGACTTGGTGCATGCGGACTGTTTTTAGTTCCAAAGTTGACAACCACGTTGAAAGGACGAAGATTTGCAGCGACAGACGAGATAAAAGAAAATCTTCAGCCAGCGTTTCACGCCATCCAGCAAGAGGCGTACTAAGACTGCTTTCGGAAGTGGAAGCGGCTTTGGGAATGGTATACGAGGGTAATTGGCCGGAAAGCAATTCAGCCTCGACGACGAGGTGAAAGAAGAGGTTCACAACTTACTGAACAGCATGGCGGCGAGCTGGTATGACATGGGCATACAAAAACTGCCACAGCGTCTACAAAAATGCATCGACAGAAATGGTGATTATGTCGAAAAATAGCGACATGTTCAAGCTGTAAACTGATGTAAACCATTGTAGAAATAAGCAGGTCTATGTACTTATAAAAAGATAGGAACCTTACTTTTGGGATTACCCTCGTACCAATAACGGAGGGGAGTATTTAGAAGGAGACCATGCGCAACAAGTGAAAGGTAAGCGTAGAAAAATTTCGTAGAGAAAGTTCCGGAATTTTTTGAACAGACCTCGTACATTCCAGACGTTGGCTCTGCCCTGGACGACGCCACACACGCGTACGACCATCATTGGCACAAAGGGAGAATTGACTCAAGACTGAAGACAACAAGTCTCACTTCGTCCTTACATAACTGCCTATCGAGATACCGCAGGAGGTGGGCTGCACGCTGTTGGGGCGTGGGCGGAAGACCCCCTAAAATCACGCAGGATCGTAGTCCCGCTTCACGTAGACGGTTGCGAACGGTCCTCACTGATAACCCCGTTACCACAATGTCGCTAATGGGTTGTGACGTCGCGGAGTGGTCCGATACTGGGCTTCGTGAAATGCCCCAGTTGTGCTGATAGTGCCGGCCGAAGTGGCCGTGCGGTTAAAGGCGCTGCAGTCTGGAACCGCAAGACCGCTACGGTCGCAGGTTCGAATCCTGCCTCGGGCATGGATGTTTGTGATGTCCTTAGGCTAGTTAGGTTTAACTAGTTCTAGGTTCTAGGGGACTAATGACCTTAGCAGTTGAGTCCCATAGTGCTCAGAGCCATTTGAACCATTTTTTTGTGCTGATAGTTCGAATGGAAGGAAGAGAATATCGTCTCGGTTATGTGAATGGATTTGTGATTTCCTGTCAGAGAGGTCACAGTTCGTAGTAATTGACCGAAAGTCATCGAATAAAACAGAAGTGATTTCTGGCGTTCCCCAAGGTAGTGTTATAGGCCCTTTGCTGTTCCTCATCTATATAAACGATTTGGGAGACAATCTGAGCAGCCGTCTTCGGTTGTTTGCAGATGACGTCGTTTATGGACTAATAAAGTCACCAGAAGATCAAAACAAACTTCAGAACGATTTAGAAAAGATATCTGAATGGTGCGAAAATTGGCAGTTAACTCTAAATAACGAAAAGTGTGATGTCATCCACATGAGTGCTAAAAGGAATTTGTTGAACTTCGGTTACACGACAAATCAGTCTAATCTAAAAGCCGTAAATACAACGAAATACCTAGGTATTACAAGTACGAACAATTTAAATTGGAAAGAACACCTAGAAAACGTTGTGGGGACGGGTAACCAAAGACTGTGTTTTATTGGCAGGACACTTAGAAAATGTAACAGATCTACTAAGGAGACTGCCTACACTACGCGTATCCTTCCGCTTTTAGAATACTGCTGCGCTGTGTGCGATCCTTACCAGATAGGACTGACGGAGTACATAGAAAAAGTTCAAAGAAGGGCAGCACGTTTTGTATTATCGGGCTAATACCGTAGAGAGTGTCACAGAAATGATACAGGATTTGGGCTGGACATCATTAAAAGAAGGGCGTTTTTCGTTGCGACGGAATCTTCTCACGAAATTCCAATCACCAACGTTCTGCTCCGAATGCGAAAATATTTTGTTGACACCGACCTACATAGGGAGAAACAATAAAAAAAATGGTTCAAATGGCTCTGAGCACTATGGGACTTAACATCTGTGGTCATCAGTTCCCTAGAACTTAGAACTACTTAAACCTAACTAACCTAAGGACATCACACACATCCATGCCCGAGGCAGGATTCGAACCTGCGACCGTAGCAGTCGCGCGGTTCCGGACTGAGCGCCTAGAACCGCTAGACCACCCCGGCCGGCGAGAAACAATCACAACGATAAAATAAGGGAAATCAGAGCTCGTACGGAAAGATATAGGTGTTCGTTCTTTCCGCCCGCTATACGAGATTGGAATAATAGAGAATTGTGATGGTGGTTCGATGAACCCTCTGCGAGGCACTTAAATGTGATTTGCAGAGTATCCATGTAGATGTACATGAATGGCTCATGATCGTTTCACTCGTTCAAAAAAGAAATCCTGCAGTCTGTTACAGACGCAAAGGCGAAGTAAGGAAAACTGGTTGTACCAAAATTTGAACCTACTTCACACTTTCTTCCGTCTGATAATGTGTCGCCCTAATCATGACACCATAACGAATTCATGCACATCGGAACGTCATTATCGCTGGTGTAACTTCTCCTGAGGGCTTTCACCACAGTTTCGTCAATAACTGACATTTAATGTACCTCGGTAACGAGTCTGAGAGAAAACTTCAATGCGCCGTTGCCCTCAAACAGCACACTAGTTACTATTATACTGTGGAGCCTTTGCAACGGACGTCAGTATTATATAATTATATGGATATTGTGTCTCTTCTTTCGGACATGTCCGAAAGAACAGACACCATATCCATATATGGTTCTGGCAACACCGGCCATGGCCTTCTTCTTCTGTGCGGATGCACACATATTGCCCGAACTCTTACGGGACTAGGTAAGATTGTCTTCCACGAGTGATGAGTGTGTTGGGGTGGGATTCCACGAATGTAGCACGATCATTGACCATCGAACGCCCATGGTACCGAGTTGTGGGGAAACAACGTATCTTGGGCCTTGAGGTGACTGCCTGCCCGCAGCGCATGTTAACGCTCACGTGGAGGCGGCTGCCCACGCGCATCAGAGGACTTTGCATGAGCCACGCTGATCGACGACTTGACCTCCATCAACGAATCCAACTGATTAATACTTACATCCTATCACGGGCATGGTATGTAGCACAAATCCTTACGCTACCGAAACAAATCGGCAGAGCCATCTCACGAGCAGTATACTGGCTCTTGTGGCGGCATACACTGTTCAAAGTTGATGCGCAGACTTGTACACTGCCAAAAGTCGATGGTGGCCTTGGACTCATCGACTTTACCCGCAAATGTGCGGCCCTTTTGATTCACCGTATTGCCACTTTGCGTGAAACTGACCCAGGTGGGACAACAGCGGTTCTTTTCGACCGTTATCGCCCACCATCGGCGCGTGCACCAGTATGTTTGACACATATTCCGTTTCGGATGACGACAGTCAAGGACTATTACCTCAATCAAAGTTACGTCCTAACAGTGGCCACTGACAAGGCACGGCCGGCCGAAGTGGCCGCGCGGTTCTGGCGCTGCAGTCTGGAACCGCGAGACCGCTACGGTCGCAGGTTCGAATCCTGCCTCGGGCATGGATGTGTGTGATGTCATTAGGTTAGTTAGGTTTAACTAGTTCTAAGTTCTAGGGGACTAATGACCTCAGCAGTTGAGTCCCATAGTGCTCAGAGCCATTTGAACCATTTTTGACAAGGCACGCTCATCGAAGCGCCTTTACCAAGCACTTCGAGGCCAGCCCACACCACATAAATTTGAAGACAGACGACCGTCGGTCATCTGGCATCAAGTTTGGGCTAATATCAATAACCCAGCCCTTCCCACCGACGTCTCAGCGCTATGGTATCGTGTCGTAAACAATTTAATACCCACTAATCATCGTCTGGCGGCCATCCGCCTACGGCCATCGGCTGCTTGGGGCCGATGTGGTGACGTAGACACCAGAGAGCATCGTCTCTTATGCCCTCACGTCACAGAAGTGTGGAACCTTGCACGTGTGCTATTAGCGCTGATCGGTGGGACAACACCAGACAATGTGCAAATCGACTGGTTCCTTACCCCTGATATTCAGTCCAACCCCCGAACACGACGTAACGCAATGGTGTGGCTCTTGGGCCACACCATTTTCACGATCTATGACCTTTCCCTCACCGATGCTGTCTCTTTCATGGACTATCTGTGGAGCCAGCATCGCCTGGCGGAATCTGACCAGAAATATACCATTACCTTTGCACGATTTTTGAAAGTTGCAATGGTTCTTGGTTATCAAAAGGTGTTCCGGGTTGACTAAGGCACCTCGTCCAGGAATTGCCTGAGTTTACCCCTGGATCTTTGTTGCTCGGACTTTCAAACCACCCTAAACTTGACAATACCCAAGATTGACGTTGGCCTTCTAGGCATCACTAGAGCAGACTGTTCTATGATACTGATAATATGGCAATTGGCAACATAAGAATTGTGTGAACCTTGTACGAAACACTATTGAAAAAAAAAATGTAGTGGGTGGACATACAAGGGGAGAATGTGGGTCTCGCCGGAGGCGTGCGCAAGATAGTCGCTGCAGTCGCACTCTCCTCTGAGCCCTCGGTGGCTCAGATGGATAGTGCGTCTGCCATGTAAGCAGGAGATCCCAGATTCGAGTCCCGGTCGGGGCACACATTTTCACATGTCCCCGTTGATATACATCAACGCCCGTTAGCAGCTGAAGGTATTAATATGATTCTACTGACGTCAGTATTGACGTTTCCAAAGTTGTCGAGTACAGCAAAGATGATCGGCGGAAATACACACCAGTTTTGTGAGGAATGCATCAGGCCCCAGCGTCAAGTCGGCCCGGCGCCGCCCTTGGCGTCCGGTGCATGCCGGGACACGCGCGGGCCGCATTCCCGCCATTGAGCCCGCTCGCCCGCACCGGCCGCCATTGAGCGGAGAGCGGCACCTCCCGGCTCCCATTGAGTGCAGGCTCTCCAAGGTCCGCGGCAGCCCCGCGACAGCCTTGTAAGGGCATTGTTTGTCCGGCTCTGGCGCCGGGCAAAAAACATGCCTGTGCCGGCGAGTTCGCCTCCCGGCGGAGACAGCCGGGGCGTGTGAACTCAACTCGCTGTCGCCGCAGCTCCTGACCTGCGGTCGAGCTGCGAACTAGGGCTGTTGATAAAATGTCAAGATATCGACATTTTTTACTATATAAACTCGTCTAGCTTGAAGGGGGAAACCAGATGGCGCTCTGGTTGGCCCGCTAGATGGCGCTGCCACAGGTCAGACGGACATCAACTGCGTTTTTTAAATAGGAACCCCCATTTTTATTACATATTCGGGTAGTACGTAAAGGCCGGCCGCGGTGATCTCGCGGTTCTAGGCGCGCAGTCCGGAACCGTGCGACTGCTACGGTCGCAGGTTCGAATCCTGCCTCGGGCATGGCTGTGTGTGATGTCCTTAGGTTAGTTAGGTTTAAGTAGTTCTAAGTTCTAGGGGACTGATGACCACAGCAGTTGAGTCCCATAGTGCTGAGAGCCATTTTTTGTAGTACGTAAAGAAATATGAATGTTTTAGTTGGACCACTTTTTCCGCTTTGTGATAGATGGCGCTTTAATAGTCACAAACGCATAAGTACGTGGTATCACGTAACAATCCGCCAGTGCGGACGGTATTTGCTTCGTGATACATTACCCGGGTTAAAACGGACCGTTTACCAATTGCGGGAAAGGTCGATATCGTGTTGATGTATGGCTATTGTGATCAAATTGCCAAACGGGCGTGTGCTATGTATGCTGCTCGGTATCCTGGACGACATCATCCAAGTGCCCGGACCATTCGCCGGATAGTTACGTTATTTAAGGAAACAGGAAGTGTTCAGCCACATGCGATACGTCAGCCACGACCTGCAACAAATGATGTTGCCCCAGTAGGTGTTTTAGCTGCTGTCGCGGCTAATCCGCACAACAGTAGCAGACAAATTGCCCGAGAATCGGGAATCTCAAAACGTCGGTATTGGGAATGCTACATCAACATCGTCTGCACCCGTACCATATTTCTATGCTCCAGGAAATGCATGGCGACGACTTTGAACGTCGTGTACAGTTCTGCCACTGCGCACAAGAGAAATTACGGGACGATAACAGATTTCTTGCACGCGTTCTATTTAGCGACAAAGCATCATTCACCAACAGCGGTAATGTAAACCGGCATAATGTGCACTACTGGGCAACAGAAAATCCACCATGTCTGCGACAAGTGGAACATCAGCGACCTTGGCGGATTAATGTATGGTGCGGCATTATGGGAGGAAGGATAATTGGCCCCCATTTTATCTATGGCAATCTAAATGGTGCAATGTATCCTGATTTCCAACGTAATGTTATTACAAGATGTTTCACTGCATGACAGAATGGCGATGTACTTCCAACATGGTGCATGTCCGGCACATAGCTTGCGTGCGGTTGAAGCGGTATTGAACAGCATATTTCATGACAGGTGGATTGGTCGTCGAAGCACCATACCATGTCCCACACGTTCACCGGATCTGACGTCCCCGGATTTCTTCCTGTGGGGAAAGTTGAAGGATATTTGTTATCGTGACCCACCGACAACGCGCATTGTCAGTGCATGTGCGAACACAACAGAAGGCGAACTACTCGCTGTTGAGAACAATGTCAGTACACGTATTGCCAAATGCATTGAGATTGACGGACATCATTTTGAGCATTTATTGCATTAATGGGGTATTTACAGGTAATCACGCTGTTCAAAATGGTTCAAGTGGCTCTGAGCACTATTGGACTTAACTTCTGCCGGCTGGTTTGGCCGAGAGGTTCTAGGCGCTACAGTCTGGAACCGCGCGACCGCTATGGTCGCAGGTTCGAATCCTGCCTCGGGCATGGATGTGTGTGATGTCCTTAGGTTAGTTAGGTTTAAGTAGTTCTAAGTTCTAGGGGACTGATGACCTCAGATGTTAAGTCCCACAGTGCTCAGAGCCATTTGAACTATTTTTGAACTTAGCTTCTGCAGTCATCTGTCCCCTTGAACTTAGAACTACTTAAACCTAACTAACCTAAGGACATCACACACATCCATGCCCGAGGCAGGATTCGAACCTGCGACCACAGCGGTCGCGCGGTTCCAGACTGAAGCGCCTAGAACCGTTCGGCCACCCCGGTCGGCAATCACGCTGTAACAGCATGCGTTTTCAGAAATGATAAGTTCACATGTATCACATTGGAACAACCGAAATAAAATGTTCAAACGTACCTACGTTATGTACACTCCTGGAAATGGAAAAAAGAACACATTGACACCGGTGTGTCAGACCCACCATACTTGCTCCGGACACTGCGAGAGGGCTGTACAAGCAATGATCACACGCACGGCACAGCGGACACACCAGGACCCGCGGTGTTGGCCGTCGAATGGCGCTAGCTGCGCAGCATTTGTGCACCGCCGCCGTCAGTGTCAGCCAGTTTGCCGTGGCATACGGAGCTCCATCGCAGTCTTTAACACTGGTAGCATGCCGCGACAGCGTGGACGTGAACCGTATGTGCAGTTGACGGACTTTGAGCGAGGGCGTATAGTGGGCATGCGGGAGGCCGGGTGGACGTACCGCCGAATTGCTCAACACGTGGGGCGTGAGGTCTCCACAGTACATCGATGTTGTCGCCAGTGGTCGGCGGAAGGTGCACGTGCCCGTCGACCTGGGACCGGACCGCAGCGACGCACGGATGCACGCCAAGACCGTAGGATCCTACGCAGTGCCGTAGGGGACCGCACCGCCACTTCCCAGCAAATTAGGGACACTGTTGCTCCTGGGGTATCGGCGAGGACCATTCGCAACGGTCTCCATGAAGCTTGGCTACGGTCCCGCACACCGTTAGGCCGTCTTCCGCTCACGCCCCAACATCGTGCAGCCCGCCTCCAGTGGTGTCGCGACAGGCGTGAATGGAGGGACGAATGGAGACGTGTCGTCTTCAGCGATGAGAGTCGCTTCTGCCTTGGTGCCAATGATGGTCGTATGCGTGTTTGGCGCCGTGCAGGTGAGCGCCACAATCAGGACTGCATACGACCGAGGCACACAGGGCCAACACCCGGCATCATGGTGTGGGGAGCGATCTCCTACATTGGCCGTACACCACTGGTGATCGTCGAGGGGACACTGAATAGTTCACGGTACATCCAAACCGTCATCGAACCCATCGTTCTACCATTCCTAGACCGGCAAGGGAACTTGCTGTTCCAACAGGACAATGCACGTCCGCATGTATCCCGTGCCACCCAACGTGCTCTAGAAGGTGTAAGTCAACTACCCTGGCCAGCAAGATCTCCGGATCTGTCCCCCATTGAGCATGTTTGGGACTGGTCGTCTCACGCGGTCTGCACGTCCAGCACGAACGCTGGTCCAACTGAGGCGCCAGGTGGAAATGGCATGGCAAGCCGTTCCACAGGACTACATCCAGCATCTCTACGATCGTCTCCATGGGAGAATAGCAGCCTGCATTGCTGCGAAAGGTGGATATACAGTGTACTAGTGCCGACATTGTGCATGCTCTGTTGCCTGTGTCTATGTGCCTGTGGTTCTGTCAGTGTGATCATGTGATGTATCTGACCCCAGGAATGTGTCAATAAAGTTTCCCCTTCCTGGGACAATGAATTCACGGTGTTCTTATTTCAATTTCCAGGAGTGTATTTTAAGTTAAGAAACCTACCTGTTACCAATTGTTCGTCTAAAATTCTGTGCCATGTGTTTGTCACTATTACAGCGCCATCTGACACAAAACGAAAAAAGTGGTCCAACTAAAACATTCATATTTCTTTACGTACTACACGAATATGTAATAAAAACGCGCGGATTCCCGGGTTCGATTCCCGGCGGGGTCAGGGATTTTCTCTGCCTCGTGATGACTGGGTGTTGTGTGATGTCCTTAGGTTAGTTAGGTTTAAGTAGTTCTAAGTTCTAGGGGACTGATGACCACAGATGTTCAGTCCCATAGTGCTCAGAGTCATTTGAACCATTTTTTTGTAATAAAAAGTGGGTGTTCCTATTGAGAAAAACGCAGTTGGTATCCGTTGCACATATGGCAGCGCCATCTAGAGGGCCAACCACAGTGCTATCTGGTTTACCCCTTCAAGCTAGACGAGTTTCGTTGTTTGTAGTTTTTTCGTTTGACGCTTATTTCGTGAGATATTTGGCCCGATCACGATCAATGGACCACCCTGTATATAAACGCTATACTTAACCTGGAAATTTCGAGTCATCGATATCATTTGGCAACATCGAGTGCTGATAATTTTATTTTTTCACAATTTTCGGTAAATATTTGAAGTTGTGCTTTTGAAACTGTAATAGAACATAATTTTTCTTTCACTGTGTGAAGGGGTCTTGCTACTTTTTAAACTTTCATCACGTCTATCTTTCTCTTTTACTGTGTGGCAGAAAAGAAGAAGTCCTATTGCACTTGGGAGTGTCGGTGCGAATGGAATAACAACAAGATATCCGATGTGAAGAAATAGCACACCAGTTGCGATAAAAAAAAAAAAACAATTTTTAACGCAACTAGTGTGCTATTGTTTCTTCACATCGGCATTATTCAAAATCAGTTGCTGAAAATGATGAACAAAAATATAAATTTCAAGACTAGTCTTTGCGGTGGGGAGAGACATGTGGGAGGAAATGCTGACGTAATCTGTGCTCGGCGCTAGCTACAGAAACTGCAATGTTTAGCTTCACGATGCAATTTTGACACTATAACTGCTAGGTCGCCGGCGTTGACAGAAATGAAAAAACGAGGAAGACGAGATGAAGTGTTCCGGACAAATCCGATATGTCACGAAACCGAACGACGGACCCTTCGGACACCATTTATTGTGCCACTTACATGCAGTTACCATTGTTATCAAAGTGGTTATCGCCAAGCGTGAACGTGCATCGTTTTCCTTTTAATTCTTGCCCTAAGGGAGATAAGCAGGCTGCTAGCTTGTTGATGTACAGAATATCTAAAAATAAGTCGGTGCATTAAGTATATAGCTCTAAAACCGGCAGTGTATTTACAATGTGTAACCGATATTTTTATATTTAGATATGTCGATATTTTTCCGTCGACATCTCGATACTTGTTTACGGTGTATCGATAGCAAACAAAAATATATTTTTAAATATCGATATATCGGATACCCCACATTTTTAAAAACTGTCTATAGCCCTACTGAAAGCCCGTTCAAACTCTACTGTGTCTCAGTGCTTCGTCGCAAATACAGGCACACACCAGCTCCGTAACTTCTACCCTCTCAACACGCTCAACACGCACCTTGCCCAAAAGCGTTCGTACCGACAGTACCCGGCCTCGCAACGGGCAGCAGACTTGTGATTTACTCTTGGGGATTTTCCGCAACACGTAAGCAAGACCTAATTAAGAAGTGAAGCAATGTTAAGCTAATGTGTACAGCTACCCTTCTCCCCTCCCACCTGCTCTCGCACTCTTTTCCTCCCCGCCCCCCCCCCTTTCCCCAAATACCAATCTGACGTTCCTTGATGCCTTCGAAAGTGTCCTATCAAACGATGCATCTCTTTGTCAAGTTGTGTCGCAAATTCCATTTGTCCCCAGTTCTGTATCCCCTCATTAGTTGCGTGATCTACCCATCTAATCCTCAGTATTCTTCTTCAGCATCACATTTCGAAAACCCCTGTTTTCTTCTTGTCCCAGCTGCGTATCGTCCACGTTTCACATCCGTAGAAGACTGCACTCCAAACAAGTACCTTCAGAAAAGGCTTCCAGATACTTTAAATTATTATTAGTTGTTAACAAAATCCTCTTCTGCAGAAGTACATTTTCTTGCTGTAGTCAGTCTGCGTTTTATAGCCCCTCAACTTCGGCCATCATCAGTTATTTTGCTGCTCAAATAGCAAAACTCCTTTACTACTTTTAGTGTCTTCTATTATCTAATCTTGGCATCATCTGATTTAATTCGACTTTATTTCATTACCCTTGTTTTATTTTTGTTGATGCTCATCTTGTTATCCCTGTTCAAGACACTATCCATTCTGTCAAACTGTAATGCCAAGTCCTTTGCTGTCTCTGACAGAATTATTTGTCACTGGCAATTAGTAACGTTACACTTTTAGTACTAAATTTACAGGAAGGTAAAATGCTCTATTAAATATCATTAAACGACAAAAGGTTAAAGGAAAGAAATTATATTATAACGAGTTTGAGTTTGAAGTACTTTCGACAAATTGCCTCTTGGCATGTGCCTCGGGTTCTTCGGCCGACGTCTATTTGATGATTTTTCTGACGTTTATCCGGCACGAGTGGCTGGCATTATCAAAGCTTCGCCTTCCACTGCTGGTTGTGAAACGTGGTCGAGCTCGCAGCCGCAGGTGAAATGTACCTGGCGCGTCAACAGCCGAGGGCATTTCCGCGGATGTTACCGCTGTGGTTCTCTTCCTGCTACCTGCAACAGTCGTCTGCAGCTCGGGAATCCAGGATCCGTTCACCTTGAGGCTTTCTTCTTTCTTGCTGAAACTATTGTCATGTTTGTGTATTTCTGTAGTTTCCCTGAACAAGTGAGCGTGACAGCTCTCTTCTACCACAAGAACTTTCATGTCGGTGTCGACAAATTTTACTGTGTGGTCCGTCTCACACAGTGCATGTCGTGCCACGGCCGATTTCTCTACCTGCCCCAACCTCCAATGCCCCTTATTTTCGATTATCCTCGTGTTGGTTAATCGTCCAGTCATTCCTACATAGATTTTTGAACAAGAAAGATCCTCAAGATAAATTGTCCGAAAGAACAGACACCATATCCATATAAGTATATAGTTCTGGCAACACCGGCCATGACCTTCTTCTTCTGTGCGGATGCACACATATTGCCCGAACTCTTACGGGACTTGGTAAGACTGTCTTCCACGAGTGATGAGTGTGTTGGGGTGGGACTCCACAAATGTAGTGGGTGGACATACAAGGTGAGAATGTGGGTCTCGCGATCGACTCTTGCAATTAACAATGGAAGACCTACAGCGACAAGGACCATGGAAATGTCCCCCCGACCTGCCTCCGCATGATCAAACTTCGATGTCACCACTGAAAGTAAAATAAATTGTCTGGTGACATTAATGTGACCACATGCCAGAAGCCAAAATAACCATCTTTTGCAGCGCGGATGTGCAAAAACAGAGTTAATGAGATTCTGGAAGGTTCAGACAGAATGTGGAGCTATGGCGACTCCAGTGCCATGACCAGCTGGGTTGAATTCCATGGCGCGAACAGTCCGAACGAGATGGTCCCATATATTCTCCATTGGGCTTAATTTCGAGGTTTATGTTGACCTGGTGAGTACGGTAAACACATTCTGATGCTCTTCGAACCACGCACTTACACTGCCAGCTGTGCGACACTGCATTGTTCTACTGGTAGATGCCATCGTGCTGAGGCCAAACTGCATGTGTGGATGGGCATGGACCCCAAGAATAAATGCATACCTGTGTTGATCCATTGCACCTTCCAAAATGATGAGACCATCCAGGGAATGCCCTCTGGCCTGTACCCTTCAACGATTGTTGCAGAGTGTTTGCTTTCAGACGATTCAAGCCGTACACGGCAACAGCCACCCGTCCGATGGAGCATAAAACGTGATGCATCTGAAAAGGCTACCTGTCGCACTCAATAGACGTCCAGTTGTGGCACTGCCCTGCAAATTCCGGCCTTCGTCGCCGATGAGCAGCAGTCAGCATGGGTGGGTGATACAGGCTCCAGCTGCGGAGACCCATAAGCGTCAATATCCGCTGAATAGTCGTTGAGGAGACACTGTTGGTAGCCCCTTGCTTCATCTGGATGATCAGTTACTCGACAGCTGCGCGTCTATTCGCTCGTAAATATCTCTGCAGCCACCGTCCACCCCTCTCATCTGGCCCGTGGTGCACCACAGTTGCCTAGTCGCCAGTTTCGAATAGCGCCATTTTGCCATTTACGGCATACGAGTACTTTAAGCACGGCGGCACGTGAACAGTTTACAGATTTAGCCGTTTCGGAAACTATTCCATCCTTCGACCGTAAGCCAATGACCATACCCTTTTGGACGTCAGGTAAATCGCTCCATACCGGCCGGTTCTAGACGCTACAGTCTGGAACCGCGCGACCTCTACGGTCGCAGGTTCGAATCCTGCCTCGGGCACAGGTGTGTGTGATGCCCTTAAGTTAGTTAGATTTAAATAGTTCTATGTTCTAGGGCACTGATGACCTCATAAGTTAAGTCCCTTAGTGCTCAGAGCCATTTGAAATCGCTCCATCATTTCCGGATTGCTAAAACGACTGCACGACTACACTATTTTCCGCCATTCCCCACCCCCCCCCCTCCCCCCAACATGCTTTATATATCTTGCCCCGCTAGTGTTCCACTTCCGTCTGTGACTGGTTATTGCCCGGTGACGTCGAATACAGGCGGCTCATGTCCATCACCCACAATGGAGGGTATGTCTTTGACAATAGCCTTTGTGCTGATGTGAAACGCCAGATGAATCTTAACAAACGTTAGGGGAAAACCCGAGACGAAAGACAAAAGTCCATAGGTCAACAAGTGCCCACAAAATAATCAACAGTTTTCTATTTTCAATTACGTGACTATTTCACTGTCAAGGATAACATTTACTCTGTGATTGCACCTCACTCTCTACCTGTAGTAGCTTCTTTAGTGTTGTTGACCAGTGCTGTATCCTCTTTGATGACGATTATGAGTTATAGTGCGATGATGGCCTTGTGAGCCGAAAACCGGTTCACGGAATAAATTAATACTGTAGTTATATATGAAAATAGTAACTGTTCTCGAAAGAACAGATGCCATTGATGACCGTGCAGCTTCTCTAGAATAAATGATACTTAATTGAAACCCTCAGGCTGCCGACAGGTGTTGTTGACATACCTTGATGGGGACAGCTGAAAATGTGTGTCCCGACCGGGACTAGAAGCGGGATCTCCTGCTTACATGGCAGTCCGGGTCGGGGCACACATTTTCAGCTGTCCCTATCAGGGTATGTCAACAACACCTGTCGGCAACTGAGGGTTTCAATTAATTATCATTAATATGTACTACTTACGCAATCTAGTGTCTTTCATTCACAATAACCTTTCAAATTGTCCTAAACAGGTTCCACGTACTCTCCTGTTTTAGTTACCTGTATTTGCTCTCTCTTACCGTTGCGTAGTTCACAAGCCCTCGTGTCGCATTAGTCCGTGAGAATTTTTCCTGAGGACTCACCAGATCACAGAACCGCCTGCATAGGCCGAGAAAGCAGTGCTCAGAACGCGTCGCCGTGCTCAGAATGAAGCTATTGTTCCCGGCCTCCTCAGTCTGCTGCTACGGCTGAACAGTACCGGCGGTCAGATGCCGGCGCATCCCAGCCCACTTTTCCGGAGCGATTGTTAGCGACGGAATGTGGGGTGAGATGCGAAGCGACTATCTGCCGCCTCCCCCCTCCCTTCCCACCGTCCCACAAGCCACCACAGATGGTACCCGCCAAGCATCTGGCGAAATCGGTGTCATCACATGCAATCTCGCGGCATATAGTACCTGCATTGTGCCGGGTACTGTTTATGCAAATCTCGAGCAGCAAACCGCCTGTTAAGTGCTCCGCACCGCAGGTCCACGGTTATAATGCCCTCCAGTCCACAGCGAGCGAACGTCTTCTACTCGATACATAGGTCACGTTACTTCGTTGTTGGACGGGCTTAGAAAGTGGCATGTTCGCTACATCTGCAGTTCTTTTAGACCTGTAGACATGTATTGCTACTGCGTACCCATGGCTTCAATGCCATAAACCATTTACTTGTCGTCTCGGTCTTAACCGAGGTGGACGAGCTGGGAGGTTGAATAAGTAGAAAGATAAGTAGACGTTGGTTAGTCGGAGGCTATGAGAAGCGTATTAAATGACTGCATAGATTTCCTGTGCCTGTGACAGGAGTCAGTCCCACACTGTGTCCTTCAGTTCGTCGTCCGAGCTGAAGCACTTGCCTTTGAGATGCTTTTTAGGTGAGCAAACACATAGAAGTCGCAGGGAGACATGTCCGGGCTGTGGGGCGAATCCTCAAGCCGCTCGCACTTGGAACTTGTGGCCATTAGACTTTGTGTGATGTGGGAGACGTGTGGACGCTCGTTATGGTGGAGCGGAATCACTCTTTCCGCGAGCAGCCCACGCCGTTTGCTCTTGATGGACTTGCGTAGGATACGGAGCGACTCACAGTACACGTCACTGTTAATGGTTTTCCCGTGTTCGAGGAATTCGGTGAGTATCGGACCTCGAACGTCGAAAAAGAGTGTGAGCAACACAGTCTGAGGGCACAGCTTAAAATTTCTTAGATGGAGGTGCGACGCGTGCTTCCATTGGCTAGATGTCTCAGTACGTTATCGCAGCGCGGCATATGCAGATTTCGACCGGTTCCGTTTTTGCGTCGCTTTCTGCCTTTTCATTTGACCACTCCTTATGTACACTGAAGAGCCAAGGAAACTGGTACACGTGCCTAATATCGTGTACGGCCCCCGCGAGCACTTAGAAGTGCCGCAATACGACGCGACGTGGACTCGACTAATACTGAAGTAGTTCTGAAGGGAGTTGACACCATGAATCCTGCATGGTTGTCCATAAATCTGTAAGACAACGAGGGCTGGAGATCTCTTCTGAACAGCACGTTGCAAGGCATCCCAGACATGCTCATTAATGTTGCTGTATTTAAACTCAGAAGAGTGTTCCTGGAGCCACTCTGTATCAATTCTGGACGTGTGGGGTTCGCATTGACCTGTTGGAATTGTCCAAGTCCGTCGGAATGGACAATGGACATGAATGGATACAGGCGATCAGACAGGGTGCTTACGTACTTGTTACCTGTCAGAGTCGTATGTAGACGTGTCAGGGGTTCTATATCACTCCAACAGCACACGCCCCACACTATTATAGAGCCTCGACCAGCTTAAACAGCCCCCGCTGACATGCAGGGTCCATAGATTCATGAGGTTGTCTCCAAACCCGCACACGTACATCCGCTCGTTCCATTTGAAACGAGACTCGTCCGACCAGGCAACATGTATCCAGTCATCAACAGCCCGGGCCCAGGAGAGGTGTAAAGCTTTGTGTCCTGCACTCATCAAGGGTGCACGAGTGGGACTTCGGCTCATATCGATGATGTTTCGTTGAATGGTTCGCACGCTGATACTTGTTGATGGCCCAGCATTGGAACCTGCAGCAATTTGCGGAAGGGTTCCACTTCTGTCACACTGAACGATTGTCTCTTCAGTCGTTGTTGGTCCCGTTCTTGCAGGATCTTTTTCCGGCCACAGCGATGTCGGAGATTTGATGTTTTACCGGATTTCTGATATTCAAGGTACACTCGTGAAATGGTTGTACAGGAAAATCCCCACTTCATTGCTGCCTCGGAGATACTGTGTCCCATCGTTCGTGCGCCGAGTATAACACCACGTTCTAACACACTTAAATCTTGATAACCTGCCATTGTAGCAAGAGTAACTGCGCCAGACACTTGTCTTATATAGGTGTTGCCGACCGCAGCACCGTATTCTGCGTGTTTACATATCTGTGTATTTGTATACGCATGCCTATACCAGTTTCTTCAGCACTTCAGTGTATTTATAGTATTATATCCATGTTTAACATGATACCCATGCGACACAGAGTCCAAGGCACGTTCTCTTTCGAATGGAAATTAAGTAACAACGGTAACGCACAAAACCTCCCAAGGTCAGATGACATCGAAGCACATGAATTAACTCTGTTATCACGAAATCGGCCCCATCCTTCCCATATCATTAGGCTTGTACGGTAATGACAGGTTGTTTGGTTTGAAAATTTTGTAAATGATTCGACTAAATAAAGATTATATTATAATAGGTTTGTTTATAAATAAATAAATCTTCTGCTACCAGTCACAGAGTCCTCTTACGCTCACAATCGTAATGATATATATCGAATATGCCTTCGTATGGGGCCCGCATCTCGTGGTCGTGCGGTAGCGTTCTCGCTTCCCACGCCCGGGTTCCCGGGTTCGATTCCCGGCGGGGTCAGGGATTTTCTCTGCCTCGTGATGGCTGGGTGTTGTGTGCTGTCCTTAGGTTAGTTAGGTTTAAGTAGTTCTAAGTTCTAGGGGACTTATGACCACAGCAGTTGAGTCCCATAGTGCTCAGAGCCATTTGAACCAGTCACGATTTTCCTTATTTTACTATTCGCATGACGCGTTTCGAGAAATAATTCCCATTTTCAAGTGCGTTTTTATGATGTGTGTTAAGCCATTTCTTTTGATGTTGTTTATAAACGAACCTATTGTATCTACAGTCGCAGGCTTTCAAAAACCATTTATAATGGATCAAATCAAAGATTATATTGCAATTTGGACGATCTTCAGCAACCAAATGAACGAAGTGTATCAGCTTTCTGCGTGGTTCAAATGGTTCAAATGGCTCTGAACGCTATGGGACATAACATATGAGGTCATCTGTCCCCTAGAACTTAGAACTACTTAAACCTAACTAACCTAAGGACATCACACACATCCATGCCCGAGGCAGGATTCGAACCTGCGACCGTAGCGGTCGCGCGGTTCCAGACTGAAGCGCCTAGAACCGCTCGGCCACCCCGGCCGGCAATCCCTATTAGGGCTCTCTTTGCCCCACTACCAGCTTGTGTTGTTGTTTGCTTATAAGTTCGTGACTCTGCAATGGGCCATTACTCAAACACATCCATTGCACCTTGAAGGATAGCGACTGAAAAAGGAGTAAAGATAAAAAAAAGATATTTCAAAGGCCTTTACTATAGTTCACGAAATTCAGGGTTACTCAAAAAGAAGGACCCAATTTAACTGATTTATGTTTCATGAAGTGTAAATTGTATTTGAACAGTGTATGTACCAATGAAAGGACGAAATTCTACAGTTTCTTTTTTTAAACACAGGTAATAAATGTTCACTGTGTCCCCCCTTCACTGTACATTAAACATCTCATAGGTAGCCAAACTCGTCCCATACGTGAAGAAGCATGCCTTGTGTCACGGAGTTCACCATTGCAGTGACACGGTTTCACAGATCAGCTATGTGGGACGTACACAGCCTTCTTAACAATAGCCTCACAAGAAAACGGCCGTGAGATCAGGAGAACCCGGTGGCCTGAGGTGCAGAGCCAGGTCTTCATATCCCGTGCGATCTGGCCAAGGAAGGAATTTTTTAGCTGTTGGTTCGATGCCGAATCAGAGACGAAATGCACACAGCACTGTAACTACTGACTCACTTGTTGCAAAACACAGAAATCCGGATGTTGTATCACAACCATCCTGCTCACAACTCCATACTGCGGTGAGTACTTACCCTAGCGGACGTTTACACAACTAATTCTTAACAAAACAAATCTTTGGACCTTACTTTTTCCTTGGGTATGTAGACTATTCATGTACCTCTTATGCGTCACGAAATGCGAATTAATTGAATTTAATCCATTTTTTTCAATAACCCTGTATAGTAACTAGTCAGAAGGTACAGCGCGTCTTTCCTGCGGAGGTGGACGCCAGAATTAGCTAAGGTCTTTCGTGTGGAATGAGCAGTCATGACTCGTCCGGTAGCACGCGCATGCGCAATGCCCAGCTGGGCAGTCTAACAGCCAGTGACGTCAGCACAGCCTCAGTCTGGGAGTGGGCATGCCAGGAATTACGGCGACCATCATTACGCGAGAGGAAGTGATCATCGGGTAGGCCGGCCTACCTGCCTCCGAATGTGATGGTTTACGATTGGGCGGACAAGCGACCTACTGTGGTCGTGACTAATGACCAATACAGAGTCCACACCGCGGGAGCGCCACTCTGGGACTACCCGAGTGAAATATCAAATGATCTCCTTGTGAACTCGGCTCAATCGCCAGAGCCTCCAATACGTCTCAGTTATCAGGGTGATTGTAGCCTAACGGGGGCCAGCTTTCACTTCAGTCCTCCTCCCAGGTCTAGCGCCGTCGTCAGTTTGAGGTATACTTACTCAAGTGGCATAAACAGTTATTTGTAGCCGTCCGACGGATCGAGGCCAAATCACAGCGCTTATTGCTGACCCTGAGCTTACTGAACATTTGTACCCTGCAGATCCTGACTGGAATTATGACTGCGTGGGAGCCGGACACGCTGGTTATGCGGTGAGGAAAACCGAACGGCTTAATAAATACCTAGAACAAAACAACGTTTTCACTTCGCTCAGTTTTTATACCGGCCTGCGTAAAACACAAATGCACAAGGTATCCTCTGTCAAGATCCGAACACAAACTGAAACTCTTATTCCTATAAAATTGGTCTAGCTCATGGAAGCAATGGACTTCTTTTATTTTTATTTTCCGTGTCAGTTCAAATAAGTTTTTCCCAGAAAATTAAGGTCGAAATCGCCATTTTGGACGGGTCATCTGTCATCTTACTGGTTTGATGGGGCCTGCCACATATCCAATTACTGTGAAAGTCTCTTCATCTCAGCATAGCATTCACAACCAACTTCAATATCCGTCTTCCCCTATACTTTTATACTCTACAGCTCGCTCTAGTACCATCAAGTCTATTCACTGACGTCTTCTCTTCTTCTTGTCAATGTTCTCCAAATGTTTCTTTCCTCGTCGATTCCACGGAGAACCTCTTTGTTATTAAACACTATCTAGATTATCCTTGCAACTGATAATGCTAGAAGGATTTAGGCTTTAAAACCTTTCTGTGTCGTTGCACCGCCTACTTTCTAGTAGCAGCAACCGATGTCAGACAATACTGAAATCGAAAATATAGAAAGTACTTCCGAACATGTTTGCTTTTGCGGCCCATGTGTTATGGCGTGCCGATGACATGCCTCGCTCAGGTCGCCCATGGGCTACTACTGCAGTGGATGACCGCTGCCTATGGATTATGGCTCGGGGGAACCCTGACAGCAACTGCACCATGTTGAATAATACTTTTCGAGCAGCCACAGGACGTCGTGTCACGACTCAAACAGTGCGCAATAGGCTGCGTGGTGCTCAGCTTCACTCCTGACGTCTATGGCGAGGTCAATCTTTGCAACCACGACACCACGCAGCGCGGTACAGATGGGCCCAACAACATGCCGACTGGACCGCTCAGGATTGGTATCACGTTCTCTTCACCGATGAGTGTCGCATATGCCTTCAACCAGACAATCGTCGGAGACGTGTTTGGAGGTAACCTGGTCAGGCTGAACGCCTTAGACACACTGTCCAGCGAGTGCAGCAAAGTGGAGGTTCCCCGCTGTTTTGGGGTGGCATTATGTGGGACCGACGTACGCCGCTGGTGGTCATGGAAGGCGCCGTAACGGCTGTACGATACGTGAATGCCATCCTTCGACCGATAGTGCAACCATATCGGCAGCATATTGGCGAGTCATTCGTGTTCATGGGCGACAATTCGCCCCCGCATCGTGCACATCTTGTGAATGACTTCCTTCAGGATAACGACATCGCCCGACTAGAGTGGCCAGCATATTCTCCAGACATGAACCCAATCGGACATGCGTGTGATATAGAAGGGCTGTTTATGGACGATGTGACCCACCAACCACCATGAATACAGGCATGCTACTAGGTATTAGAGGTACCATTCTGAATGTGAACCAGCAATCTGAACGACCACCTCTGAAGGTCTCTCTGTATAGTGGTACAACATACAATGTGTGGTTTTCATGAGGAATAAAAAGGGCGGAAATGATGATTATGTTCGTCTCTATTCCAGTTTTCTGTACAGGTTCCGGAACTCTCGGAACAGAGGTGATGCAAAACTTTTTTTGATGTGTGTATAGGTCCAATTACGGTAATTTGACAACTCTGCCAGCACATGAACGACAAGTATTTTCGTTCTGGCTATCCATTAGTATAGAAAAAAGTTTCTGAGTGAGAATGCTCGAATGCTTGTACTAAAACATGCAATTACAGGATGTCGTCAAATGGTTCAACAATGCCATTATTATTTTTTAAGCCCCACAGAATCAAGATAGGATGAGTGCAGGGAGAAATATTTTGTCCGAAGTCGTAAATCGTTACTCCTAAGAACGGGGTTAAGCACTCAATTAGCGCAGACATAAGCTATACCATAACGGGTGCGAAGAAAACTCATTGCAGGTTACTTTAAAAAGGAAAAACTTTTACCGTTCTATCCAGTGGTGCCGTGCAGATCTTCCACCTGTTGAAGGAGAAATGACGTAGTGCTGTATAACATGTTTTACTCGCAGCAGGTGGCGGAAATTTCTTGCGTATTGTTTTCTTTGCGGCAGTGCTGCCGTCTGATTAGCAGGTCATAACTACGGAGCGATGGGCTGGTACCGTTGCACCGCTCTAGCTTCCTCCTCTTTCTTGCTAGTGACTGGAAAGGAGAAGACGATTGCAGTTGGAGACTGCCGCAACATTAAGCTTCTTTCATCGTTTTCTGCCGAAGGAAAGGCGAGAAATCTTACATTAGCTCCGTTATAGGGATACGCTCTTTTCAGTCGAGTACTTGTCCAGATGGTGATGGGACCAAGGAGAATGTAATTGGGAACAATCAGAAGCGGTTAACCAGTCGCAGCATTTGCCTCATACTGAAAGGAAACCTCCTGGAGCAGCTTGATCTGAACTGTGGGAATGTGACTATACATGTTGTAAGCTAAGGAGAATGTAATTGGCAACAATTGGGAGCGGTTTAGCAGTTGCAGCGTTTGCCTCATGCTGCAAGGAAACCTCCAGACAACCCTTGCTCTGAACCACGGGATTGGAAATATACGTGTTACAAGTTAAAGCCCCTGCCAAGATTTTTCTGTCTGTGTGTGTGAAGTCTAACCTCAGGAACTAATGTTGGTCAATATAGCTCAGGGGTGGGTAAGAACTTGGCTCAGGTGCCATGCCCTGGGGACAGGTGCCATAGCGCTCAGCGTTCCCGCACACTCTCCCCACCACCACACCACACTGTCTGGGTGTGACGAGGGCGAAGAGGGGGAACTTCATATTTTCCACATTTAAATGGCAGTGCAGTTGCACTACATCAGATTTGGTTTTATATTTAACATAAGTCGACAACATAGATAACAAACAAAACGTTTTTTCAGTATCTATTATTTTTGGTGCGCTGAAGACATAATTTTTGTCTGATATAAACTGCCGGCATAGAGATAGACATAGACAGTTTCACAGATTTTTGCTCATAGGTTGCCACGTAGTATTCGCCATGCAGTATTCATCAAAATGGCTCTGAGCACTATGGGACTTAACTTCTGAGGTCATCAGTCCCCTACAACCTAGAACTACCCAAACCTAACCAACCTAAGGACATCACAAACATCCATGCCCAAGGCAGGATTCGAACCTGCGACCGTAGCGGTCGCGCGGTTCCAGACTGTAGCGCCTAGAACCGCTCGGCCACTCCGGCCGGCCAGTATTCATCAATTCCTTTCGTAGTAGGGTATCCACTTCTCGTGACACCGAGTGGTCTGTTATGCATTACGTAGGGTTGTCCATATACTTTTGATCAGATAATGTATTTCCTGTCCCTTCCCTCTTTACACCACAGTCCAGCCCCCACATCCAATCCTCTTCTCCATCTCTATTCCCTGTCATCCACCCCGCACCACTTCCTATCCTCATCTCCAGGTAACGCACCATACCACTTTGTTTGCAACAGCATGCTACTGCCAAAGTCAAACTATATATCTGCTGAAAGTTCCAATTTTACTGCAAGTTCACTGCCTCGTTTTAACATAATCTATCTTTCTACACTATTTTTAATGAAGATAAAATGGACACATACTTTTTTAACAACATACATTATAAAATTTTACTACTGTCTGGAAAACACTATTTAAATCTTTCACTGCTGTAATTATCTTATTTTATTTACAGAAATCTCGCAGTTATCTCTGTTCATGTGTGGGCCCCAGACGGTATATATAACTGAAAAGCACAGATAATCCACAATTCATAAGTTTTTACTACTGTATTTGCAAATATGTCGCACGTCACATTTGACAGCACAGTCCATTACTTAAGTGTTACTCAACGGTGACAGAAAATGCGTTTAGAATATTACGCTTAAAACCCATTGATTTTCGTGTCACTAGCTTTCAGTTCACTTTCAGGAAATAATCATCATATTTTTTCTGCTTTTTTTGTCTTTCGCGTTTTTGCTGAAGACGCTCCTCGTTTTTTGGAGAGTTAGAACATCGGTAAATACAGCGGCAGGAATTTTGTGCGGTATCTCTAGCAGTAAATCAACGCATTTCAGTATTTCAATATGACCATCTCTGTAATACTCATTCAGAATCCGAATTGAAACTTCCTGGCAGATTAAAACTGTGTGGCGGACCGAGACTCGAATTCGGGAAATAGTTTTACTCCACCAGGAAGTTTAATATCAGCGCACACTCCGCTGCGGAGTGAAAATTTCATTTTGGAAAGAATCCATATTTCTTTCGTGCAACAGTTTGTACTGCAGCAGCTTATTCGCACGAGTCGCACACGTTCGTGAACTGTCAGTACTGGAAGGCCAACAATAAAACGTTTCCCCTCTCACATCCTCTAGTCCCGCTGTTTGCCGTGCTACCTCTACCCTTTAGGAAAACAGCCAACTTTACGTAGCTCACGTTGAATTCACCAACGCAATTTAAAATCAGGTTCAACTTAAAATATTGGTGTCTGTATAAGTATTCTTGTTTGTTGCTGAGCGGGAAGACTACACTCTTAGGAAGCTCTTAACATTAGTTGTGCTTTTTGTTTCCGTTGTTGGTTGCTAGAACTGTTATAATATTCGACTGAGAACCGCGGGCCGCAAGACGAGGCAGTGGTGAATACAAAAGTGAATGACGAATTGGTTGAGCGTAACGCGCGCTCTGGTAGACGATTGGGGCGTTTTGTTTCAAGTACCTGTCACTAGATTGGTAGCCGCTCTGCTGCCGGTAGGTATGAAAGTGTTATGAATACCAGCTGTCTTCATCTGTCGTCTCGTAATTTTCCAATGCCGATGCCTGGCTCGAGTGTGCGGAGAAGGAACGGCGGAGTAACGGTGCGGTGCGGGCTCCTCGTGCACGAGTGGGTCCAACGACGTGGGCGGCTGCTCCCCTTTTGCGGAGACGCTGGTTGGCGCGTCTGCCCCGTGACGTAACGCTATGACGCCGCGGAGGGGAGGGGGCGCAGGTCACGCGGCAGCCGCCAGGTGACTCTGCGCGTATTACAGAGCTAAGACAATGTGTGTGTGTGTGAGAGAGAGAGAGAGGGGCGCACAATGGCGAGTTTATCCACGCCCTTACGTAAAACTGCATTCACTCTCTTCCAGTTTCAGCCGCGATTACCTGCACAATCATACCACTTCAGATGTTGAAACGAAACGATAAAATGATCAGATCTTCGAAAACAGTGAAAAAACAAGTAAGATAAGAGGAAAACTAAGATACACAGGAGTAGGTGGCAGGCTGATCACTTACGAAAGACACAGGTGAGCCAGTCACTCTGATAACACATTAAAATCGACTCCATAACATTTTCGGAAATCAGTCGGACATTACACAGAACTGTAAAACACGCACCACATTCGTGACTTCATCTGTTAAAACAGCGGACAGGTCCATCGGCATATAAGCTGCCGTCCTCTCGTCTGAATATATGAGGTGTGGCTAGAAAAAAACCGGTCTAGTACTGGTGAAACAATAAAACGAATGCAATAAGGCTGAAAGTCGCGTGGCCTGTCACGTGACTCTCGCTCCGCCTACTGCTCGAGTTTCATCTGCCTCCTGCACTCAGTCTGCCTGAGGCGTCTGTTTTAAGTAGTTGACGTTTTGTCTGTGCGTCGGAAAATGTTGAGTGTACAGAAAGAACAGCGTGTTAACATCAAATTTTGTTTCAAACTAGGAAAATCTGCAAGTGAAACGTTTGTAATGTTACAACAAGTGTACGGCGATGATTGTTGATCGCGAACACAAGTGTTTGAGTGGTTTAAACGACTTGTGGCCGCGAAGACACCAGTGATGACACTCGCACTGGCAGACCATTGTCAGCAAAAACTGATGCAAACATTGAAAAAATCGGTAAACTTGTTCGACAAGATCGCCGTTTAACAATCAGAGCAGTGTCTGAGTTAACAGGAGTTGACAAGGAAAGTGTCGAATAAGTTTACCGATTTTTTCAATGTTTGCATCAGTTTTTGCTGACAATGGTCTGCCAGTGCGAGTGTCATCACTGGTGTCTTCGCGGCCATCTTTAAATCGTTTAAACCACTCAAACACTTGTGTTCGCGATAAACAATCATCGCCGTACACTTGTTGTAACATTACAAACGTTTCACTTGCAGATTTTCCTAGTTTGAAACAAAATTTGATGTTAACACACTGTTCTTTCTGTACACTCAACATTTTCAGACGCACAGACAAAACGTCAACTACTTAAAACAGACGCCACGGGCAGACTGAGTGCAGGAGGCAGATGAAACTCGAGCAGTAGGCGGAGCGAGAGTCACGTGACAGGCCACGCGACTTTCAGCCTTATTGCATTCGTTTTATTGTTTCACCAGTACTAGTCCGGTTTTTTTCTAGCCACACCTCTTACAATGCAGTCTGCGAAAAAGTAGCGCGCTGTGAGTCTGTACCGCACAAACACTGCACATTGCAGGGTCTCTCGCCGCAGCAAGAAGCCACGCGTCGTGTGTGAAGACGAAGACCGCACTTTGTCTGTGTGGCTGGAAGGAGGTATGCCACGGTCGAGGTGTTGAGTTTACCAGCCACAGCTTGCTGTCACTCCCAGCCACCCTTCTTCCCAACTACACGTGGCACTGTACCGCAAGAGAGAGGTGACAACAAGTAGAGCGATGGCACACTCCACTATCAGATTATCTCGATACACCTCATGGCTGCACAGCTGCCATTTCGTTTCCCGTAATACGTACCCTTGTGCCCAGTACAAAGACACCTCCTTCCCTATCCTTTGTGGTGGTGAAGAAAGCCGTCTATACGGAAAGTGTGGTCGTTCTTTTCCTCTGCGCTTGCCGCCGTCTGATGTTCGCGATTGGCTGGACACTTCTGGCAACACTGCACCCTCCTGAGGACGTGTTCTTTATTTTCAGAAGTTTCCAAGCAATTATTGCCACAGTGCCGTGCTTCCCTCTGCACTCTTCGAGGTCTGAAGTGGGAAAAACTGTATTTCAGTTCTGATGAATGTAGATATATGACAAGTAACAAAGAACTGTTTAAGTTGAATAAATTGGTGATTGGCGTTGCTGTGTAACGACGCGAAACCTAACCTAACCTAAATTCTTGGTGCGTCAGTCAAAAAATGTTCAAATGTGTGTGAAATCTTATGGGACTTAACTGCTAAGGTCATCAGTCCCTAAGCATACACACTACTTAACCTAAATTATCCTAAGGACAAACACACACACCCATGCCCGAGGGAGGACTCGAACATCCGCCAGGATGAGCCGCACAGTCCATGACTTCAGCGCCCCAGACCGCTCGGCTAATCCCGCGCGGCGTGCTTTTATTTGTCTGCAGCAGGTTCAAACACTGTAGAAAAGATGGCATTCAACTAGCATGACACTTTTGATTATTGTTTCATTTATTTTCGTAATTAATGTGTAGTTGAAGAATACTGTTGCAAGCGTTTGTCATTCGTTTACCTGCACTTAATGCATTGTCAGACCGAGCAGAGAAATAAAAGAAAATAGGAAACATATTAAAGACGTAAAAATGTAGTCAGAAGAATAACAGTCGATTCTTTTCTATCATCGATATTTACAGTTGTTTCTAAGCAGCGTCAGTCGCTAATACTAGCTACAATACGTGTGTCAAACAGCGTTTGTTACATGTTTTTGCAGAAAGTTAAAACTTTAAATACAGCGGTCTGTACTAGACTTGCGAATAAAATTTTTGAAATTTTTGAAAACATAGCGATCTTAAAATTTGTTAAAATTAAAATTTAAAACAGTCTTGATCGCAATTTTTTATTGGAGTGAGTGACCGGTTTCGACTGCTCTGAGCAGTTACACGAGCGTCGAGGGTCGACAGAACTCGTCTGGCAGTGTCCATCCACCGCTCTGGAGTCTGAAGATGCCTCTACGAAAGAGTCGAAACCGGTCACTCACTCCAATAAGAAACTGCGATCAAGACTGTTTTAAATTTTAATTTTAACTTATGAGTTAACTTATGAGTTACACTGCAGTCAAAATGTGCATGTATGGTGTGCTACATATTAAGCAAGGGTATTCTTAATTTATCAAACTCTTGGGTTTTTTGGGGGAAGAGACCAAACAGCTAGGTCATCGGTCTCATTGGATTAGGGAAGGACTGGGAAGGAAGTCGGCCGTGCCCTTTCAAAGGAACCATCCCGGCATTTGCCTGGAGTGATTTAGGGAAATCACGGAAAACCTGAATCAGGATGGCCGGACGCGGGATTGAACCGTCGTCCTCCCGAATGCGAGTCCAGTGTGCTAACCACTGTGCCACCTCGCTCGGTCACATCAAACTCTGGTGATACATCTGTACAGAGGGTTCAGTTCATAGCAAGCCCACTACCCCTACGGAAGTCATGTTTTGCACAGTTTTCTTTGTGAAAATTCCTTGACAAAAGTGCACTAATGTACAGTTTTATAGAAAGCCTACAGTATACACACAGTGGCCAAACTTCCAGCGGCGCATATTTCTCCCGGACGTTATGTGCGACTTACTGCTACATGTTCACAACATCCTGAGTGAAGGCACCGTACTTCTGGATAGGACGAAGCTCATAGATGTCGGTGGACGTTGTGCCTCGATTTTTTTTTTTTTTTTGTCTCTAGCCGCTGACAACAGTGGCGATCTAACAACACAGTATCTGTGTGTACCATAGGCAGTATGAAGCGATTGCCTTTTCGTGCCGTGACTAACCAGTAAGCACACGTGTAGCGCCAGCACAGCATGACGAAAGCGCAGCCTTTGCCCTCGCACTGCGTCCACCCACCCGTCTCCTGCCCTCCGGCTGCTTGTGTGCTGGCAGTCGGTGGGCGGAACTTGCTTCCCCGCCCCCCCCCCCCCCCCGCCCACCCTTCCCATCCATCCACGCCCCGTCCACCAAGAACTTGTTCAGGACGTTGTGTACAATTACGCGGCGTTCCAAGATGAAATTCTGTCGCCTGCCGACTTTCACAAGACATGGACCTAATAACTGACAGCAAATAAGCCCTTGTATCTATTAAACTTACTGGCAGATTAAAACTGTGTGCCGGACTGGGACTCGAACTCGGGACCCGGGTCCCTCGTTCGAGTCTCGGTCCGGCACACAGTTTTAATCCGCCAGTAAGTTTCATATCAGCGCACACTCCGCTGCAGAGTGAAAATCTCGTCCTTGTATTTATTATTTGATGGCAGATTAAAACAATCACCACTCTTCGTAGAGTCCTCCACATGAATCCATTATCATTTCGTCAAATCCCCGCATCTCTTCATTCATACTCAACATCTCTTTATAACTAACACTATGCACAAACTTACTATGGCAATCCGATTACTTTCCCCGTAATTTGCAATCCTGCTGCGCCTATGCTGACACACCTTACCAAGTGTGCACCTACACACGCTACGTACCCGCTTCCAACGCAACTTCAATAACTCTCTCTCCCACTAAAATCTGCTCCAATATTTATCCATCATACCAGCTATAGCTCTTCCCCACCTATATCTTCCCACATCAGGGCTACCCCTTCACTTTCCATCTTTCGCTAATGCTTTGCTCTTCGTACTGCCGCCCTGTCAACACTCCAGTCTCCTGTTCCATTTTCACAAAATCCGTCCCAATACCTACAATCATCTCTACTTCGCGTAAATACGGCGCAGACAAAATCAGATGCGAAACAGCTCACATAGAGGCGTGTTGAATAGGAAGACACCTTGATACACAGTACAATTAAAAGTCCCCTATACCGCAAAATTTTACAGTCATTCTTAGTATAGATTTATATATAAATATTTCTTAGCGACATCTGTTAGCAACCTGTGGTATCAGTGGAATTACGAATGTATACAGATTGCAGAGCATGACCTGCCAGGTTAGCCGAGAGCGCTAATACGCTGCTTCCTGGACTCGGGTAGGCGCACTGGCCCGGATCGAATCCTCCCGGCGGATTACCGACGTCGGTCGGTGTGCCGGCCAGCCTGGATGTGGTTTTTAGGCGGTTTTCCACATCCCACTAGATGAATATTGGGCTGGTCCCCACGTTCCGCCTCAGTTACCCGACCGCAGACATCTGAACACGTTCGCACTATTCCATGAATTACACTAGTCGCTGATAGTTGGGGTACACTACCTCCGTCCCGGGGGGTACGGGGTGGCGGCAGGAAGGGCATCCGGCCACCCCTTTCCACTAACAATGCCAAATCCGTTCCTAACAATGCCGACCCTGCGTCAGCGCGGGACATGGCACCAGTGGAAGAAAGAAAGAAAAAAAGAACAGATTGCAGAGCATGCACACCATTTGGATATGTGTCTCAAGTGAAGAACCACGAAGCTGTGACTATTGACCAGCGCAACAGTGAAAGCTGCCTTGAGGCGTTGCAGGCACGTGTCATAGCAGCTGTCCCCTGACATAAGTGACCTTGATAAAGGGCACATTTTTATCGCCCAGCGCCTCGGAACCAGCGCCTCTGAAGTGGCGAAGCTGCACGGCTGTTTGCGTGCTACTGTCACGAGCATCTATAGAAAGTGACTGAAGGACGTGAAACCACGCACAGGCAACAAGATTTTGGACGTCCACCCTTCATCACAGAATGTGGGGGTCGGAGTCTCGCCTGCTCGATAAAGCAGCACAGACACTGGTCTGTGACATATCTGACGACGAAGTACAATTCTGATGTTTCGGGGAACACCGTTCGGCTCACATTGTTGAACGTTGGACTGCGCAGCAGACGAACGTTACAAGTCCTCATGTTGACTGAACGGTATCGTCAGTTACGACTGAACTGAGCTGGGGATCGAGACTGGACCGTGGATCAGTGGAAACGTGTCGGATGAATCGCATTTATCGTTACACCTGGTCGATAGTCGGGTCCCTATACGCTGTCATCAAGGGGAATGGTCGCTCGAAACATGCACAACGTCACGGATGCAAATCAGCAGAGGCAGTAGTAAGCTGAGGGGACATTCGTATGGGCTGCCACGGGACCAGCGGCAGTAATCGAAGGCACTGTGACAGCTGTGAACTTCGTGAACATTACTGTGCACCACTTGCAGTCTTTTCTGTTTCATGTCTTCCTTTACATTGATGACATTTTCCAGCAGGATAATTTTCCGTGTTAAAGGGCAGTATCGCATTAGAGCGGTTCACGGTAATATCTTGGTCTTCAAATTCTCTTGATAAGAAACCCGACAGAACACATCTGTGCGCCCACAAACCGCAGGCCTGTAATATAAGAGGATTGCGTGAGCTGCGCATAGACATCTGATGCAACGTGCCTCCGGAAACTTACAACGACTTGTCCCAGTCCACGCTTCGCACAGTAGCTGCTGTATTGCGTTCGATGCGTAGGCAAACATGCTAGTAAACAGATGGTCAAGATGGTTCGGCTCATCAGCGTATATCTGTATCTACACCTTACGTACACTACTGGCCATTAAAATTGCTGCACCACGAAGATGACGTGCTACAAACGCGAAATTTAACCGACAGGAAGAAGATACTGTGATATGCAAATGATTAGCTTTTCAGAGCATTCACACAAGGTTGGCGCCGGTGGCGACACCTACAACGCGCTGACATGAGGAAAGTTTCCAACCGATTTCTCATACACAAACAGCAGGTGACCGGCGTTGCCTGGGGAAACGTTGTTGTGACGCCTCGTGTAAGGAGGAGAAATGCGTAATATCATGTTTCCGACTTTGATAAAGGTCGGATTGTACCCTATCGCGATTGCGGTCTATCGTATGGCGACAGGAGCGCCTGCGATGGTGTACTCAACGACGAACCTGGGTGCACGAATGGCAAAACGTCATTTTTTCGGATGAATCCAGGTTCAGTTTACAGCATCATGATGGTCGCATCCGTATTTGGCGTCATCGCGGTGAACGCACATTGGAAGCGTGTATTCGTCATCGCCATACTGGCGTATCACCCGGCGTGATGGTATGGGGTGGCATTGGTTACACGTCACCTCTTGTCCGCATTGACGGCACTTTCAACAGTGGACGTTACACTTCAGATGTGTTACGACCCGTGGCTCTACCCTTCATTCGATCCCTGCGAAACCCTACTTTTCAGCAGCATAATTCACGACCGCATGTTGCAGGTCCTGTACGGGCCTTTCTGGATACAGAAAGTGTTCGATTGCTGCCCCAGTCAGCACATTCTCCAGATCTCTTACCAATTGAAAATGTCTGGTCAATGGTGACCGAGCAACTGGTTCGTCACAATACGCCAGTCATTACTCTTGATGAGCTGTGGTATCGTGTTGAAGCTGCATGGGCAGCTGTACCTGTACATCCCATCCAAGCTCTGTTTGACTCAATGCCCAGGCGTATCAAGGCCGTTATTACGGCCAGAGGTGGTTGTTCTGAGTACTGATTTCTCAGGATCTATGCACCGAAATTGCGTGAAAATGTAATCACATGTCAGCTCTAGTATAATATATTTGACCAATGAATACCCGTTTAGAATCTGCATTTCTTCTTGGTGCAGCAGTTTTAATGGCCAGCAGTGTATATTTCACAATCCACCATCTTGAATACGACGGAATTTACGTCTTCATTTCCATTCTTCTATTGTAGTCGCTAATGTTGAAGAGACGGCAGTAAATCTTCGTACGCGTATGAACTGTATTCTGCATGTTTTTTTCGCGAGATAGATGAAGGGCAATTAATCAGACAGAAGTGAAGGGACATGCGTGACTAGAATCGAGCGGCATACTGTGATCCGGACGTGAGCGTGTCAGCTGCCGTCACACAGTAGCGGTGTGGCGAGCAGCAGGTGTGTCGCCGAACAATGGCTGCCAGCTGCCCTGGCGACGGACGGAACGCCGCGGCAGCTTTCTCGCTGGGCGTGTCCCCGCCTCTCTCCCGGCTCTACCGAGGAGCACACAGTGCGTCGTTTCCAAACTCGTTTGCATCGCAAAAAAGACCAGCGCACTTGTCAACGCCTCGTACCGCAGCCTGTGCACCTTACAAGACAGTCTTTTGTTTTGGGTTAATCTGTCTCCGATGGAGTGGGACGTGTGTAGTGACCAGTGAAATTCCTGATAATCGTACTGTGACATTACGGTTTCAAAAGCTGCTTTGGGGTGAGAGAGAATCTCGTAAGACGGACGGCAGCGTGCAAACAATCTAAATGACTATCAGTGTTTAGCAGTATTGAAATTGCCGACAGCTACTATACTTTAGGCGGTGATTATTTTAATAACAAAAGACGTAATCTAATCAAGGTTATCCAGAATGGGTAATATAGCCACTTGAATGTATATTAAATAAATTGTAATAGCAGATAGCTGCCACCAATCACTTATGAAATATTTATTTATTTTCGTGGTTTCCATGCCTTTTCACGCTCAGCTTCAGACGACGTACGCCAAAGTTTACGTATTCATACACTGCTGGCCACCGTAAATGCAACACCAAGAAAGACAAGAGGTAGCACAACAAGATTTATTTGCTAGATAACATGTTGACCAAGTATCAAATGATTACGTTTACAGACGTCTGTGACATGTGGTTCCTGCCAGAATCAGTAGCCAGAGTAGCCGCCATTGTTGGAGATCACCGCTGCCACACGTCTCGGCATTGAGTCAAAGAGACGTTGGATGTGTTCCTGGGGTACAGCATCCCAAGCAGCTTCCACACGTTGCCAAAGATCATCTGGTGTGGCAGCTGGGGATGTAATCTGGGTCACTCGTTGAGCAACGATGGACCACATGTTTTCTATCGGCGAAAGATCCGGAGATCGAGCCGGCCAGGGAAGCAATTCAATCTGGTTATTGACGAAGAACCTTTGGACAATGCGTGCCACGGGTGGTCGCGCATTATCCTGTTGAAATATGGCTGTGGCCGAGCCCTGAAGGTAAGGAAGGACAACTGGCTCCAGCACCTCGGATATGTAGCGCCGGCTATTTAAAGTACCGGCAATGCGTACTAGAGGCGTGCGAGAGTAATATCCAATGCCGCCCCATACCATAATACCCGGTGCAAGACCAGTGTGGCGGTGCATAATGCAGCTGTCCAGCATCCTCTCTCCACGGTGTCTCCACACTCGAATCCGACCATCGTGGTGCTGCAGACAGAAGCGTGCCTCGTCAGTAAAGACAACGTCATTCAATTCTGCCGTCCACATCCGTCTGTCATCACAACATTGGCGACGGAGACGTCTGTGGTTCTGCGTCAATGGTAGACGAAGCAATGGACGTCTTGCGGACAGACCACTCTGCTGTAAACGGCGTCAAATGGTACGCGCAGACACTGGATGATGCGTTACAGACGCAATGTGCTGTGCTATGGTTCGGGATGTCACTGAGCGATCCGTCACTGCCATGCGCACAATTTGCCTATCAGCACGTGCAGTGGTGCACCGAGGTGAATGCGATCGACCACGTCGGTCCGTCGTACCCTCCTGCATCCAACGGTCACATATCCGCATTACAGTTGTTTGGATTCGTCCAACACGACTAGCGATTTCTCTGTATGATAATCCACAATCTCGGTAAGCCACTATCCTTCCTCTGTCGAACTCGGATACTTGATCAGAAGATGTTCGCTGTTGTGTACGAGGCATAACTGATCGTCTTGTGAAACAACCACAAGGTAAACACACGTGCCGAACGTACACTAGTCGAAACCGCCAAGCCTTAAATGGCGCTATGAGGTGGCGCCACAGGCGGGCGTGATGTGCGTCTCCGCTGAAATTCTAATCAGTTGCATATCTCATCGCTGCAAACCCATGGTTTAAATTTCACTTGATTCGGATGCTTCCTTCAGGGTGTTGCATTTACGGTGGCCAGCAGTGATGCTGCGCACTGCAGGTAGTTTCACTGCGGCTTGTGTGTAAGTCATGTGGCAGGTATAACCGTTATTGCTGCTATCATCTAACTGTGATCAGCCAAAGAGTTAAGCGCTATTCATAATGAGCCAGGTGGCGCAGTGGTTAGCACACTGGACTCGCATTCCGGAGGACGGCGGTTCAATCCCGCGTCCTGCAATCTTGATTTAGGTTTTCTGTGATTTCTCTAAATCGCTATAGGCTTGGTCTCCTCCCCCAAATCAACCCAATCCGCTAAATGTGCGTCATGTTGTTACTCTTCTGTCTCCCTCGATGACACCATTGTTTTAGAAATACACTCAAGCGCCAAAGAAACTGATATAGGCATGCGTACTCAAATACAGATGTATGTAAACAGGCAGAATACGGTGCTGAGGTCGGCAACGCCTGTATAAGGCAACAAATGTCTAGTGCAGTTGTTAGATCGGTTACTGCTACTACAATGGCACGTTATCAAGACTTAAGTGAGTTTGAACGTGGTGTTACAGTCACGCATGAGCGATGGGAGACAGCATCTTCGAGGTAGCGATGAAGAGTGGATTTTCCCGTACGACCACTTCACGAGCGTACCGTGAATATCAGGAATCCAGTAAAACATCAAATCTCCGGCCGGAAAAAGATCCTGCAAGAACAGGACCAACTACGACTGAAGGCAATCGTTCAACGTGACAGAAGTGCATCCCTTCCGTAAATTGTTGCAGATTTCAGTACTGGGCCATCAACAAGTGTCAGCGTTCGAACCATTCAACGAAACCTCATCGATATGAGCTTTCGGAGCCGAAGGCCCACTCCTGTAACAGCACGACATAAAGCTTTACGTCTCGCCTGGGCCAGTCAACACTGACATTCGACTGCTGATGACTGGAGACATGTTGCCTGGTCGGACGAGTCTCGTTTCAAATTGTATCGAGTGAATGGACGTGTACGAGTATGGAGACAACCTCATGAATCCATGGACCGTGCATCCGTGCATGTCAGCAGGGGACTGTTCAAGCTGGTGGAGGCTCTGTAATGGTGCGGGACGTGTGCACTTGGAGTGAATGGGACACTTGATACGTCTAGGTACGATTCTAAGAGGTGACACATACGCGTACTTAAGCATCCTATTTGATCACCTGCATCGATTGATGTCCATTGCGCATTCCGACGGGCTTGGGCAATTCCATCAGGACAATGCGACTCCTGACAGGTCCATAATTGTACAGCGTGGCTCCAGGAACACTCTTCTGAGTTTAAACACTTCCGCTGGACACAAAACTCCCCAGACATTAACATTATTGAGCAAATTTGGGATGCCTCGCAAAGTGCTGTTCAGAAGAGATCTCCACCTCCTTGTACTCTTACGGATTTTTGGACAGCCCTGCAGGATTCATGATGTCAGTTCCCTCCAGCACTACTTTAGACATTAGCCAAGTCCATGCATGTCGTGTTGCGGCACTTCTGCGTGCTCTCGGGGGCCCTACACGATATTAGGCAGTTGTACCAGTTGCTTTGGCTCTTCAGTGTACATCCGTATAAGTACACAACATTGCCTCAATATCCAAGTCCAGACGTACGGTGATGAATCAAAATATTCGTGTCACTGCAAACTTATGTATGGCCTCATCCAAAAATAACATGGAAAGGCTCCAAAGTAGTTTATATAAAAAAAGGAATTCAGAGCGCCTGGGATTTTCCTAACCATTTCTTGAAAGAAGCACTTTAATTCAGACGAAATTTTTACAGAAAGAAAAATATGAATGAAACCATATCCGTTCGACATAATTGCCCTACATATCCAAGAAGATTTGCCATCTGTCCTCGGTACACATGAATACACTCTGCAACATTGCTAGGTAGTTGCACGGTCCGCTGCCGAAATGCGTTCAAGCTGGTGCTACAAATCCTTAATTTTTACCTTGTACACCTGACTCTTGATTTTACCCCATGAAAATAAGTCCGGGGGCGTTAGGTCAGGCGAGTATGGTGCCCAGAACCGTGGCGAGCCTCGTTCAATCCAGCGTCCTGGGAAGGTCTCGTTGAGGTAATTGCGCACTATGCCCGCGATGTGTGTGTGTGTGTGGGGGGGGGGGGAGTCATGATGTGGCACCACTGAGTCCAGAATGTTGTCGGCAAACAACTGGCGCTGCTGGAATCTCTCAGGCATGTCCAGGGGCGATGTTAACGTGATTGTTGCTTCAGCGAAAAATAATGAACTGTAAATGACCTGTTGGGTGAGTGCCTGCCAAACATTTACGTTTGGTGCGTTACGTACGAATTCCATAGCGGTGTGTGGTTGTTCATCAGCCCATATCCTGCTGTTGTGGCGGCTGAGGAGTCCATAGGTGTGAAAGGTAGGCTCATCACTGAACAGGACATGTGCCAACTTTTGTACATTATTTGCTGCCTCAGTTAAATCGTGGCAAATGACCAAGCGTGCCGTATAGTCCTCAGGTTCGAGATGAGGGAGCACAAGAGACTGGTGAAGATATGTTTGGTTATATTTCAGTAAAGTTATCATCTTAAAACTCTACCATCTGGTAAGCAAGATGTATGAGACAGGCGAAATACCCTCAGACTTCAAGAAGAATATAATAATTCCAATCCCAAAGAAAGCAGGTGTTGACAGAAGTGAAAATTACCGAACTATCAGTCTAATAAGCCACGGCTGCAAAATACTAACACGAATGCTTTACAGACGAATGGAAAAACTGGTAGAAGCCGACCTCGGGGAAGATCAGTTTGGATTCCGAAGAAATGTTGGAACACGTGAGGCAATACTGACCCTACGACTTATCTTAGAAAATAGATTAAGGAAAGGCAAACCTACGTTTGTAGCATTTGTAGACTTAGAGAAAGCTTTTGACAATGTTTATTAGAATACTCTCTTTCAAATTCTGAAGATGGCAGGGGTAAAATACATGGAATGAAAGTCTATTTACAATTTGTATAGAAACCAGATGGCAGTTATAAGAGGCGAGGGGCACGAAAGGGAAGCAGTGGGCGGGAAGGGTGTGAGACAGGGTTGTAGCCTCTCCCCGATGTTATTTAATCTGTATATTGAGCAAGCAGTGAAGGAAACAAAAGCAAAATTTGGAGTAGGTATTAAAATCCATGGAGAAGAAATAAAAACTTTGAGGTTTGCCGACGACATTGTAATTCTGTCAGAGACAGCAAAGGACCTGGAAGAGCAGCTGAACGGAATGGACAGTGTCTTGAAAGGAGGATCTAAGATGAACACCAACAAAAGCAAAACGAGGTTAATGGAATGTAGTCGAATTAAATTGGGTGATGCTGAGGGTATTAGATTAGTAAATGAGACGCTTAAAGTAGTAAATGAGTTCTGCTATTTGGGGAGCAAAATAACTGATGATGGTCGAAGTAGAGAGGATATAAAATGTAGACTGGCAATGGCAAGGAGAGCATTTCTGAAGAAGAGAATTTGTTAACATCGAGGATAGATTTAAGTGTCAGAAAATCTTTTCTGAAAGTATTTGTATGGAGTGTAGCCATGTATGGAAGCGAAACGGGGACGATAAATAGTTTAGACAAGAGAATAGAAGGTTTCGAAATGTGGTGGTACAGAAGAATGCCGAAGATTAGATGGGTAGATCACATAAATAATGAGGAGGTATTGACTAGAATTGGGTAGAAGAGAAATTTGTGGCATAACTTGACTAGAAGAAGGGATCTGTTTGTAGGACATTTTCTGAGGCATCAAGGAATCATCAGTTTCGTATTGGGGGGCAGCGTGAAGGGCAAAATCGTAGAGGGAGACCAAGAAATGAATACACTAAACAGATTCAGAAGGATGTAGGTTGCAGTAGATAATGGGAGATGAAGAAGCTTGCACAGGGTAGAGTAGCAAGGAGAGCTGCATCAAACCAGTCTCTGGACTGAAGACCACAACAACAACATCAACATCATCTAAAATCATCGTTTCTGAATATTTCGTGAGCCGTCCTTAGACAGGCAGCGCAACAGAACTGGTGATGGTGGGTGGGTCGCTCAGACAGACCTGGAGAAGTGGTCGACGCAGACGTGCTCGGCTTCTGTTTGTCCACCCGTCCCACCGGAAGGGAGCGTTTGCTTTCCGATGACGTCACGTAGGAGGCGGCTCGGGGCTCGTGCCTGTGCAAGGTCACCATTCTACTCACGGTCCACGGCCAATTGGCATGCTTGTGCATGTGTATGCCTTATCTGTACGGGCTCTGATCTAAATCCAACAGTGATATCACGAATCTGGGAACAGTTTTATAACGACGCAAATTTATGTATTCTTTGCACACTGTAAAGCTTTTTCTGGTGCTCTCGACCTACTAAATGTAATCCGACTACATTCCATTATCTTTACTTCACTTTCGTTAATATTCGTAAGCTCTTTCTATTCTGTTCAACTGCTCTAACAAGTCCTTAGACGTCTCTGTCAGAACTGCAATGTCATCGGCAAACCTACAAAGTTTTTGTTTCTTCTCCCTGAAGTTTAATTCCCTTTCCACATTTCTTCTTGGCTTCCTGTACTGCTTGCTCACTATACAGACTGAATAACACCCGTGACAGGTTAGAATATTGCCAGTCTCTGCTCAACAACTGCCTCCGTCTCATGTCTGTCGTCTCTTATAGCAGCAGTCTGGCTTCTGTACATCTTGTAAATAGCCTTTCACTCCCTCTATTTTACCCCTGCTACCACAGGATATACCAAATAAACAGAAAATGTTCCTGATTCACCCTCTGTTTCCATATTGGAAACAGTCTCAACAATTCTCTGAAGGTGATGATGTCGTTATACAGCTGAAATAGAATATTTGAGAATATACTTTTAGACTTGGATAGATGATATCATGTGATTACATAATTGTGAACGCTCTTGTTGAAGACGTAGAGGATATTCTCTTGCATAATAGTGAAAAAATTATTGCGTTTCCAGTTGTCAAATTATTTTGTATTGTGCTTTGTGTAAATGGAATTATTTCTACTGTTCCTCTACGATATATGGGCGTGTAGTTTATCCTCTGCGACAGTATTTTTATAACGGTTATACGCAAATCCCTCATGATTTGATTGCCTTCGAATGTGCTACAGCATCTTGAACGAGTATATTCTTGAATTTTTGACATAATCTGCATAAACGCTTTATGAAGTGTATCGGTGATTTCGTTGCACCATAATAACAATTTAGTTTTTACCACAGTTCTTTATTGTTATTTAAAAGTCCTCAGAGGTTTTGACGCGCTACAGTTTTCAAGGCATCCAACATATATAGACAGCATGTGCACTTACGCTTCACCATGGTAACATTGATACCGGGTATCTCTTCTGAGATTTGCCAGGGGAATCTTCTCTGGTGTTTCTGAGGATATCTTCGATTTAGTTTTTGCAGTGCGCATCCGGAGACAACCAAAACAGTTACTGCTCGTCACGTTTTTCTTGCGACGTCCAGTGTCAACAGAAAGCGCTGGTTTGTTTCCCTTTACAAACAAAATTACGAGTACGAGGGCAGTTCAATAAGTAATGCAACACATTTTTTTTCTCGGCCAATTTTGGTTGAAAAAACCGGAAATTTCTTGTGGAATATTTTCAAACATTCCCGCTTCGTCTCATATAGTTTCATTGACTTCCGACAGGTGGCAGCGCTGTACGGAGCTGTTAAAATGGCGTCTGTAAGGGATGTGCGTTGCAAACAACGGGCAGTGATCGAGTTTCTTTTGGCGGAAAACCAGGGCATCTCAGATATTCATAGGCGCTTGCAGAATGTCTACGGTGATCTGGCAGTGGACAAAAGCACGGTGAGTCGTTGGGCAAAGCGTGTGTCATCATCGCCGCAAGGTCAAGCAAGACTGTCTGATCTCCCGCGTGCGGGCCGGCCGTGCACAGCTGTGACTCCTGCAATTGCGGAGCGTGCGAACACACTCGTTCGAGATGATCGACGGATCACCATCAAACAACTCAGTGCTCAACTTGACATCTCTGTTGGTAGTGCTGTCACAATTGTTCACCAGTTGGGATATTCAAAGGTTTGTTCCCGCTGGGTCCCTCGTTGTCTAACCGAACATCATAAAGAGCAAAGGAGAACCATCTGTGCGGAATTGCTTGCTCGTCATGTGGCTGAGGGTGACAATTTCTTGTCAAAGATTGTTACAGGCGATGAAACATGGGTTCATCACTTCGAACCTGAAACAAAACGGCAATCAATGGAGTGGCGCCACACCCACTCCCCTACCAAGAAAAAGTTTAAAGCCATACCCTCAGCCGGTAAAGTCATGGTTACAGTCTTCTGGGACGCTGAAGGGGTTATTCTGTTCGATGTCCTTCTCCATGGTCAAACGATCAACTCTGAAGTGTATTGTGCTACTCTTCAGAAATTGAAGAAACGACTTCAGTGTGTTCGTAGGCACAAAAACCTGAACGAACTTCTCCTTCTTCATGACAACGCAAGACCTCACACAAGTCTTCGCACCCGAGAGGAGCTCACAAAACTTCAGTGGACTGTTCTTCCTCATGCACCCTACAGCCCCGATCTCGCACCGTCGGATTTCCATATGTTTGGCCCTATGAAGGACGCAATCCGTGGGAGGCACTACGCGGATGATGAAGAAGTTATTGATGCAGTACGACGTTGGCTCCGACATCGACCAGTGGAATGGTACCGTGCAGGCATACAGGCCCTCATTTCAAGGTGGCGTAAGGCCGTAGCATTGAATGGAGATTACGTTGAAAAATAGTGTTGTGTAGCTAAAAGATTGGGGAATAACCTGGAGTATTTCAATGCTGAATAAAACAACCCCTGTTTCAGAAAAAAAATGTGTTGCATTACTTATTGAACTGCCTTCGTATATTTAAATCGGAATTTTACGTCCCATGAGATACACCGCTCCCAAATTATCTAGTGCGATGTCTCGTTTATCTACATGTATTAACAGGGACAGTAAAACTCCAGGAATAACAAGAACTTGCTATAATGCTGTTTATTCTTCGTATTTCGCTGTCCCCGTTAAAACATTTCGATAAAACTAATATCGCACTAGACTAATTTTGGAGCGGTCTATTCAATGGACACGTAAACCTCCGATTTCAGTATGATTTTGTTTGTAATGCGAAACAAACCAACGCTTCTGTTGACACTGGACGTCGCATGAAAGACCTTCCGAGCAGTAACTGCTTTGGCTGACGCCATCTACACAGTGCAAAAATCGAAATTGCGAATATCCGCCAAAACTCCAGAGAAAATGCGCCGTCGTCTCTTAGGAGAGACACTCCGTGTAAGATAGCTCCTTTGAAAATGTGTAACGTTTTGTAAGCATTAATAAAGAACAGTGGTCAAGACTAAAGTATTACTACAGTTTAACAGTTTCAGTTGATGATAAACGTTTTCAGACTTCTAATGCGATGATTATGTTCAGACTTTTCCCAATGCTGCCTGCTCTGATTGCAAGTCACAAACTCTTACGTTCCACGTATCGGTCAGCGATCTTGTATTGTCACGATCCATGTCTAAAAACTTGTTTACATGAAAAAAATGTTATTTGCTACAAGCAGTACTGTGTTTTTGCCAAAATTGATGATATATGCTCTTTAACATCAGCATCCATGATGGAACATCGATGGTTAGACGCCAAGCGTACTTTCTGATAATCAATGTCTCTGACACTGCAGCTAGTGACCCCCCAAGCAGGAGGAATTCGTATTTGTTAAACCCCTAACTTCAGGAGAGCAGGTCTTACAGTGTGAATGTAGATTCCTATACGTAGAGCGTCGTAAACAGGAAGACGGACAAATGGCGACCCCGCCAGGACGGTTGTAGTCTGGCGCCTTTTACAGTGACTATGTTCTAGCATAGCCATCACTCCGCTTCCTGCACGTCATCTAATTGAACAGTAATTGCAGACTTGTGTCAATTACGAGTGGCACGACTTGAGTGCCAATCACTGTCAACCGTTGACGACTTAAGTAGCACTTAATGCTTACTACAGGTTGTGAAAATAGTCGCCTTATATGCCGGCAGCCGAGGGAAAGGACGACTGTGTAGCGACGGTGTGTGTGGCTGGTCATCCAGGAAGAGTGCTGCAACATTTCGGGGAACTGTCTGTAATGAGTCGGGGCCGAATATCTGTGCCAAGGTAACCTCCTCTGCGACTGCACAACTAAAAACGCCTCGGCGGTCCCCCACAATGGACGCGGAAAATGGGTCGCGTACAAATCAGTGGAGTGCAACAGCAGCCAATCGCCTCGGGATGCCGGACGTTTCCACACGCGTCCGAATTTCAGAAAGTTTCACCCCGTATAAGGAAGAGGGCCAGTGGCCTGTGTGTGTGGAGCATGCGCTGCGCTTCGCCTCCTGTCGGCCGGCTCCAGGTGGCGGGGCGCCTTATATGGGGATTAGCGGCACTCGCGGCCGTGCGACGGGATGCCTACCGAGCAGGGGCAGCGGTCTCCGATGGACGCGACGCGACTCGCATGCGTGACGAGAAGGGACCAGCAGCCGACGCATCGCTGGCCCATACAAATGCAAGTCCGCACTACACGACTGCGTCAGTTCCCGCCAGACACTGAAGAGATTTAGGTCTCCTCCAAGAAAACAAGCGCTCATTACATCTGACCAAACCGTACACATATGGTCCTGCGGCCATGGCAGGACTGCTAAAGAAGCCATGCCAACTCCGCCGCCTCCACCTGCCCCCCCCCCCCCCGCCCACCCTCTTCTTGCAATGTTGATTTGGCAAATTTTATAATTTGGTAAGTAGGTTTAATAAAACTGAAGCATTGTTTACAAATATTACTTAAACGGACGATATTCCTCATAACAAATTAAATGTATCAAAAATTGTTCAAATGGCTCTGAGCACTATGGGACTTAACTTCTGAGGTCATCAGTCCCCTGTAACTTAGAACTACTTAAACCTAACAAACCTAAGGACATCACACACATCCATGCCCGAGGCAGGATTCGAACCTGCGACCGTAGTGGTCGCGCGGTTCCAGACTGTAATGCCTAGAACCGCTCGGCCACACCGGTCGGCTTAAATGTATCATTGTAGTAACCAAATTACAGATTACATAAACTTTATAAAAGAACTGGGGGTAAAATAAAATCTATACCTTACTGTTTATGGCATCTAAGCTTTTATTCCTTCTTGTAAGGTACTGATAGTGCTTTATTTAGTAATTAGAAATAAAATAAAATCAGCTATTATTAAGAGTTGAGAAAATACCCCTTTACAGGAATTGTGTTTTCATTACAATTTTATTTTGCATTTTCTTATTTTGATCGACTCATACTCATTGGTTATGTCACTGAATTCAAGTTTAGCGACTGTGTTGTATTGTTTTGAGACGGTAGTTAGTGTGCTCTTCTACAGTGTGGTGACTAGACTTACGGGGTAGCGATAGACAAATAAACAGATGCTGGAAGTATCGCGTACAAGGTGTAAAAGAGCAGTGCAGTGGAGGATCTGTCATTTGTACTCAAGTAATTCGTATGAAAATGCTTCCGACGTGATTTTGGCCACGCGACCGGAATTAACAGATTTTTAACGCGGAATGCCAGTTGGAGCTAAACGTATGGGACATTCCATTTCGTAAATCGTTAGGGAATTCAATACTCCGAGATCCACAGAGTCAAGCATTACCTCTCACCACCGACAACGCACTGGCCGACGGCCTTCACGTAACGACCGAAAGCAGTGCCGTTTACGTAGAGTTGTCAGTGTTGATAGGCCAGCAAGGCTGCGTGAAATAAGTGCAGAAATCAATGTGGGACGTACGATGAACGAAATTTTGTGTTAACTGGCTCTGGCAGCAGACGACCGATGCGAGTGTGTTTGCCAACAGCACGACATCGCCTCCTACAGTGCCTCTCATGGGCTCAAGACCATGTTGGCTGGACCCTAGACGACTGGAAAACCGTGGCCTGTTCAGATGAGTCCCGATTTCAATTTTTACGCGCTGATGGTAGGGTTCGAGTGTGGCTTAGACACACAAAGCCACGAACGAGGTGGCGGCTCTCTAATGGTGTGGGCTGTGTTCACATGAAGTGGGCTGGGTGCTCTGGTCCAACTGAATATATCACAGACTGCAAATGATTATGTTTGGCTATCTGGAGATCAATTGTTGCCATTCATGGACTTCTTGTTCCTAAACATTGCGGAATTTTTAGGGATGACAATGCGCCATGTCAAAGGACTGGGCCACAATTGTTCGCGGATGGTTTGAAGAACATTCTAGCGAATGTTTTGGGCACCCATATCGCCCAACATGAATTCCATAGAACATTTAAGGGGCTCCGGAAAGGCTCAAAATCATGAAAAGTTCAATTTTTACTTTTTTGCGTTTTCTGAATCTGCAGACTATTACCTTTTAATAGATATATAATTTATTCAATTCCGAAGACTACAACTATTTTTAAATTTTTTTTGAAATGTGTTCTACATGGGCGTGACCCACTGTGGCGCTGTTAAACTGCTGTCAAATGGTGTTATTATTAACGTCCGCGTTCATCAGGTACATTTTAGTGATGTGAGATAAAGTATGTGTTGTGGCTAACCTGTGATGGTTCAATATATATCGCTGGTGTGATTGTCGATTGTTTCATGTTTATTTACTCTGTCGTTATCTCGAAAATATTCGTAATTAATTCTGTTTCTTGAGTCTCTGTTTTATTGAAGTATAATAATGAGTAAAAGTAAAGTTATTAGAAATCCTCTCAAGGCTTTTAAGAAAAGGAGAAATGTTGGAAAGCCAAGGTATTTAGAAATATGGGAATGAAGATAGGTTCTAACATGGTACGAGCGATGCTTGCTTTAGACAAGGAACGCCTTCGGGCTGCAGACAGGGCTGTAAAGAGTCTAGAAATACAAGAAAGAGTAAACAGGAGGAGGACCAAGAGGAAGCTGGAGGAGGAGTTTGCAGAGGATGAAGATAATCCATCCTATGGACCTGGAATGCACTAAAAAGTTAATCCAATCTTTGTCGCTCGATTCCCAAAACTTTTATTTTCTCATACTAATTACATGTTTTCTAAGGATCTTCCAAACATATTTGTTTCAAACTTTCAGTAAATGTTACACAGTACCTTCTGCATAATTTAACACTGCCTTTTTCCAAAAAACTGTATATTTTTGAATATATAAATAAAAAATTGCAAAAAAATGTTGTGAATTTTCATTACAATTGAAAAAAATCATCTTTAATAACTGAACCAAAATTTTGTAAATTCCCTGTGTTAAGTTATAGCCCATATTCCAATAAATAATCTGTAAAAAGTTCAACTTCCTACCTCAAATACTTTGTGAGGAAAGATGTAATTTATAAGCGTTATTTTAACATTGCAAGTATAGGGCGTTCCGGAGCCCCTTAATGGACGTAATCGAGAGGACATATCGTATGCAAAAACCTGTACCGGCAACCTTTCGCAATCGTGGATGGCTATTGAGGCAGCATCACTCAATATTTCTGCAGGGGACTTCAAAATACTTGTTGAGTCCAAGCTACGTCGTGTTGCTGTACTATGCCAGGCGAAACGAGGTGGAATACGATATTAAGAGGTATCATCCCGTGGTTATTGTCACCTTAGAGTATTGCCAGTATGGCTAAATTTTATGACTAATAACGCCCATAGTATTACTAATCAGCCACAGTAGCTTTATTGTTGAATATTTTTAAGCAACAAAAGAAATAGTAAGTGAAATTTGAGAGCAACCGGTTAGAGGGGCGAGTAAATTGCAAATCACCTCCGCTTTTTTGTATGCTTCCTTCACCGTCACGTCTCGCTCCATTTGTCAGACGGCACAAATTGGCAGAAATTTTCAACCATCCAACAAATAGCAAATTTGATTCTGCACCCGCTCGCCAAAATTTGTGATCTTTACCACACCGTAGCAGGAACTGAACATTGCGAGCTCTGCAGTCGGCAGCTGTGTGCACTTACTGCACTGTTCAGTAGTGGTTATTCCTTTCTGAAGTTACTCGGCAGAAATGTTACTATAGAAATGACTCAGTGACAGCAGCGTACGTATATCGTCGTTGGTCGAGGGAAATGGTTCTTCTGGTAGGTAGAAGATGGGAACAAGAGGGATAGGAAGACTCACGTACCACTCCTGATTAATTCTTATACAGTCTTTCCTTCTAGTTTTTTTTCTTTTTGGACGGTTTTTGCACCTCCTCTGTGTCTGAGCCACAGGCGGAGGACCATCAGCTCGGCACCCCGTCAGTATGGCCCTGCATTTAACTTGATTTCGTGATCAGTAAACCATAACAATTATCTGTGTTAGTCACTTTTATTTTTTTTCTGTAACGCATTTCGATTGTTTGCTACCCATATACACACAAATAACACACTCCAGTTTCAAGCTCCGAACGAACGTACAAATATTCTTGCGAGAAAGTATATTACTCGTATTTTGTAATGTAATCGAAACTGAATAACGTACGAACTGCACCAATATGCTTAATTCGTCTAATAAAAGAGTCGCTAAAGAAAATAAATTTCAGTAGCGTAATTCTAGACGCCACATACGTATAATTAGAGCTGTCAAGATTGTTGTGCACTACCGAAACCAATAATAAAGTATTGTTATATTGCAATATTTACATTTTAATTAATCTTATGAATCTAAGAAGAAACCGAAACTGTGTATAGCAGACACAGTTTCATTATGTTTTCTGCGACATAAGTAAAGGAACGTAGACAACCAGAAAGAAATTCTAGTGATGGAAAACAAGATCAACACAGACTGAGCACTGACTGGCAATGGGAAAGAAAATCCGTGGTGTCATTTTCAGGGACCCACCTCTGAATACGTCTAACACGACACAGGGAAACCATGAAAAACATAAATCTTGATGACGTGAAATATATTCGAACCTCATTCCTGCCGAAAGTAAGTACAGTGTCTTAATCTGTGCACCACTTCGTCTAAGTATAGGTGTCACATTGTAGAAATCTGAGCAAGAGGTAATTCCATCGGGAGTTCCTACGGTTGTGTACGTACCTGTACATGCAGAGAAAAAACAAAACCAGAGAGTAACCATTCAGAACCATTTGTGACGTCCACTGAAACACAGAATGCGCAGAAAATAACCCGAAACACGTTGGCAATAAATATGGGTTTTCTGTACTCAGCAATGCAGTTATTATAGCATTTTCGTTATTGAGGACCGGTCACCTTCTTCTGCATTTTTTCCTGCTTCACGCAGAATCTACATTTCTGTCAAGTTTCTTCCACTTTTCCGGTTTCGTGTGTTGTCCTCTCAGTTGTTTTTCTCTCTGGTCCTCTCGAATGCAGTTCGCCCACCTGTTTCTAGGCCTTCCACTTTCCCTGGAACGTCCCACTGCCGTCTCCATGACTCTCTTTTCAACGTGTCTTTAGTCTATTCTCCTGCACTTTCGTGGACACTCCTCAAATCCCTTTCTACTTCCTCCATCCAGGATCTTACAGTCCAAATCCAATTTTCCATTACTTTCCACAGCTGATCCGAGGTATTTGAAGTGGTCTACCCTCTTTACGCTCTTCCCGTTCGTTACAACTGTGTCACCTCCTTCGTTTCGCAGGCACGTACAAAGTATACTCCGATTTCCTTCTGCTTCATTTTAAACCTTCTTTTCTCCAGTGCTCGCTTCCAGTCTTGTACTGTGCATTCCACACCATCATTGCTGATGCTGCAGAAAATAATATTGTTGAAAATAACATGCAGCATGAAGCTTGATCTCGAATTCCTTCGGACAGGACGTCCATAACACGCTCAAAATTTTACGGGCTCAGTACAGATCCCTGATGCAAGCCGACGTGCACTGCTATCCCGTCTGTCACGCTTACACTGCTTTTTATCCTTGCTCTTGCATTTTCATACATATGTTTTACGATGCGTATATCCTTATCTGTTATTATCTTCTTTCCCATACATCTACATATTTCTTGCCGTGGTACCCTGTCATATTCTTCCGGCAGATCTATAAAGAGCACATGGTACTTCCTTATTTTTCTCTCGATGTTTTCCAGAAACTGGTGGAGTGCGAATCTCGCATCTGTTGTTGCTTTTCCTAGCATAAATCCAAACTATTTCTCTTTTACTGGTGTTCCATCTACAGAGTTAAAGTATGTGACATAAATGACAGAATCTTTTGACTGCATGGACTCAGAAGTTTAAGTTTTCTACACCGCCAATGGTCAATAGACTTTATTATGTGACATAAATTTGAACTTGATGTGCCAGCCTGTTCCACAGAAAACGGAATTGTTAAGTATGCAGCTGTTGCATCAGCATACTCTGAAAGGAACCTAATTGTTATACAGTCTGGACCAGAAGACTTGCTTGTATCAAGTGATTTAACTTGCTTCAATACTCCGAGGATGTTTACTTCTAAGTTACTCATGACAGCTCAAATGGTTCAAATGGCTCTGAGCACTATGGGACTTAACATCTGAGGTCATCAGTCCCCTAGACTTAGAACTACTTAAACCTAACTAACCTAAGGACATCACACACATCCATGCCCGAGGCAGCGCGGTTCCGGACTGAAGCGCCTAAAAGCACTCGGCCACAGCCGCCGGCTCTCATTCGAATTCCTTCGCCTCCTTTGGTGAAGGAATTTCGGAAAGTTGTGTTTAGTAACTCTGCTTTAGCAGCGCTGTCATCGAAATGTCACATAAATGGCAGTATCTTTTGATTGAACTGACGTAGAAGCTTAAAATTTTTATACTTCCAAGGGACTGTAGTCCTTAATGTGTGACATAAATCTGAACTTGAACCGTCTACCCATTCCTGAGGAAAAAGGTTCGCAACAGAGGAACAACAAAGCGATCCCATAGGGGTTTCATTTTTCCAGATTGAGGCACGGGCCCCTAAAAAAAAAAGAAAAGAGTAGTGAGGGGATATTGAATCTAACTGTGAGAAAAAAAAAACACTTTAACTATTCTAGCAATCTCCAGGTTATACAAAATAATGTCGTACTGTGTAACCCGATGATTTTTTTTTTAGTATAACGTTAAGATGATTACATTTACATCTTCTCCAGATGCGACATGCGTATTTTCAGTCCTGGATACATATTTTCAATAACAATGGTTGGCCCTCATTCTGTCGCATGTGGAAGGGATGCGTGTCCGAATAAGACGCAGTAGTAACTCGGCTGGCAGGCTGCTAACATCCCTAACCTGCGATAAGCGGCGAGGGGGCAGTGGGTGCAAGCGGCCCACGTAGCTCTGGAACAGGTCCGGCGTGGCGCAGCGCGATCCGTGTCGAAGGTCACGGGGTCAGCCGGCGCCCACTCACTGGCTGGCGTTACGTGTGTCCTCTGCTGTCCCGCCCCTCCCCTCCCCCACTGCCCCATCCTCCTCTACAGCCGGCCGCCTGCCTACTTGTTGCGCATCGCAACAGGCACGCGGTATCCGAGGCGGTAGCAGGCGTCACCTCCGGCAACCACAGGCCTCCCTTGAGAAAAACAGACACATCGCAGCCTACGACAAACAGCCGCGAAAATTTATAGGGCAAAAAACAGTTGCAGCGATGGTAGCTCTTCAAAAGGCTAGTCTGTAGCAACGAATTTCATTTCACTCCTACTCCTTACCTTCTCCTCCAACTCACACTCACTACTGTACACTTATGTCCGCTCATCATGGCTTCTCTCTTCACTATCCCCAAAAAAAGCTTCCTCAATATTCCTTCCCTACTCTTACAGTCCGCAGCTCGTGGTCTTGCGGCAGCGTTTTCGCTTCCCGCGCACGGGGTCCCGGGTTCGATTCCCGGCGGCGTCAGGGATTTTTCCTGCCTCGAGATGACTGGGTGTTGTTGTGTCGTCTTCATCATCATCGCATTACGGTCGGAGAAAGGCAATGGCAAACCACCTCCTCTAGGACCTTGCCTAGCACGGCGGTGCGGGTCTACCGCATTGTCCCTTACGCTCCTCGTTGTATGGGACATCACCATCCTACTCTTACACATATGTACATAAACAGCGACGTAGTTAAATAGAATTACACACATACAATACAAAAAAGAGTATAGGCCAAAGACAAACTAGTGGCAAGGCTATGTTGGCAACACTACAAAACACAAACTAAAATACATACTTAGAACCATGAAAACAAACAGAAAACAGTGGTGTGCCAAAAAGTGTGCAGTGTAAAACATAAGCCGGCCGGTGTGGCCGTGCGGTTCTAGGCGCTTCAGTCTGGAACCGCGTGACCGCTACGGTCGCAGGTTCGAATCCTGCCTCGGGCATGGATGTGTGTGATGTCCTTAGGTTATTTAGGTTTAAGTAGTTCTAAGTTCTAGGGGACTGATGACCACAGATGTTAAGTCCCATAGTACTCAGAGCCATTTGAGCCATTTTTTTTGTAAAACATAAAAAATGTATAGTGCTGCAGAGAATCTAAAAACTAGACCACAACTATCAGTGTCTAAAGAAGAACAGCATCAACGATGTCCAGCAGGCTGCATTTCCCGATGTAGGGGAGAAATCAAGCGGAAGTCACCGTAAAAAAAAAAAAAAAAAAAAAAAAAAAAAAAAAAAAACCGGCTTATTGTCAACGAACTGTTTTTGGATCTAAAGCAAATCAAAATGTTAATAATTTAATTACAGACCAGTGATGATGTTTTACCTCATTAAAGTTAAAGGCGTCTGGTGCAGAAAACACGCATTTTTTTGTAATTTCAAAAACAGATCCAAAATACCCTCAACAATATTTGCAAAATACTTCACCTGAAAAACTGCTACTCTTATTAGTGTTACTGCCTTACTTGCCAGTCACTAAATGGATCAATGATTTTTCCAAGTCAGTTATACAAATGTTGTGAAACTAACAGCCACTCTCCCTGATAATGTCAACGTATAAGAATAAAGCATGATGGCTATTCGGAAAGTAAGGTCCGAGCGGTCGCGGAATGGAAATTACTTTGGAAATCAAAAATGTTTTATTTTCAACAGTTAGCTGTACCTTCCAGCTATTCCTCTACGTAGTCGCCAATTCGACTGAGGCATTTGTCGTAGTATTGTGCCAACTTCCCAACACCTTCGTCATATAAGGCAGCCGCTGATATGCAGCTCGTCGTCTGTGGCAAAATGTTGTCTTCATAGCCAGCGGTTCATGTGAGCAGAGATGAAAAGCACGGGGAGTCAAACGAAAACTGTTGCAGGAGCGCCTCATTGCCCCTGCAGAGTGCGGCCGAGAATTGTCATGAAGAGGGAAACGCATGACAGTTACGTTGCGTGGGCTGCATGATATCAGGCGAAATCTCTCACAGGCACTCACACTTGGCAGGAGAAACTATTTTCTAGGCTCCTTTACGTGCTCACTATGCGTTTAGAACTGAAAAGAGGAACGTGACACGATCGACGGTGATACTAGAGATACTGACCAATACATCTGTGCAAAGCTTCGTTGGATTTTCTCTGTGGTTTCCATTTCGCGCCCAACCAGACCTTACTTTCCGAATAGCGGTCGCATATATGGTGTAACAAAAAGGTAAGACAAAGTTTTCAGAAAACGATCCTCACACGTTGAGGAAGAAAATACACTCCTGGAAATTGAAATAAGAACACCGTGAATTCATTGTCCCAGGAAGGGGAAACTTTATTGACACATTCCTGGGGTCAGATACATCACATGATCACACTGACAGAACCACAGGCACATAGACACAGGCAACAGAGCATGCACAATGTCGGCACTAGTACAGTGTATATCCACCTTTCGCAGCAATGCAGGCTGCTATTCTCCCATGGAGACGATCGTAGAGAAGCTGGATGTAGTCCTGTGGAACGGCTTGCCATGCCATTTCCACCTCGCGCCTCAGTTGGACCAGCGTTCGTGCTGGACGTGCAGACCGCGTGAGACGACGCTTCATCCAGTCCCAAACATGCTCAATGGGGGACAGATCCGGAGATCTTGCTGGCCAGGGTAGTTGACTTACACCTTCTAGAGCACGTTGGGTGGCACGGGATACATGCGGACGTGCATTGTCCTGTTGGAACAGCAAGTTCCCTTGCCGGTCTAGGAATGGTAGAACGATGGGTTCGATGACGGTTTGGATGTACCGTGCACTATTCAGTGTCCCCTCGACGATCACCAGTGGTGTACGGCCAGTGTAGGAGACCGCTCCCCACACCATGATGCCGGGTGTTGGCCCTGTGTGCCTCGGTCGTATGCAGTCCTGATTGTGGCGCTCACCTGCACGGCGCCAAACACGCATACGACCATCATTGGCACCAAGGCAGAAGCGACTCTCATCGCTGAAGACGACACGTCTCCATTCGTCCCTCCATTCACGCCTGTCGCTACACCACTGGAGGCGGGCTGCACGATGTTGGGGCGTGAGCGGAAGACGGCCTAACGGTGTGCGGGACCGTAGCCCAGCTTCATGGAGACGGTTGCGAATGGTCCTCGCCGATACCCCAGGAGCAACAGTGTCCCTAATTTGCTGGGAAGTGGCGGTGCGGTCCCCTACGGCACTGCGTAGGATCCTACGGTCTTGGCGTGCATCCGTGCGTCGCTGCGGTCCGGTCCCAGGTCGACGGGCACGTGCACCTTCCGCCGACCACTGGCGACAACATCGATGTACTGTGGAGACCTCACGCCCCACGTGTTGAGCAATTCGGCGGTACGTCCACCCGGACTCCCGCATGCCCACTATACGCCCTCGCTCAAAGTCCGTCAACTGCACATACGGTTCACGTCCACGCTGTCGCGGCATGCTACCAGTGTTAAAGACTGCGATGGAGCTCCGTATGCCACGGCAAACTGGCTGACACTGACGGCGGCGGTGCACAAATGCTGGGCAGCTAGCGCCATTCGACGGCCAACACCGCGGTTCCTGGTGTGTCCGCTGTGCCGTGCGTGTGATCATTGCTTGTACAGCCCTCTCGCAGTGTCCGGAGCAAGTATGGTGGGTCTGACACACCGGTGTCAATGTGTTCTTTTTTCCATTTCCAGGAGTGTATGTTATATGGACATGGGTCCTGAAACGCTTTATTTACATGCTGCAGCTCAGTTTCTGAAGATGGTACGAATACAGCAAGTTATCATGTAACACTCTCCATACAGTCATGTGGCGTGTCGCAGCTAAATGTCTTATGCTGACACTAGGTTTTCCTCAACTGCACGAAGAAGTTCTTCGTCCTTTCACGCCTCCCCCAGTCGCGGTTAGTAGGTTTAAACATTCTATACTCCCTAAGACGACAATCAGCGGCTCCAAACTGCCTCATGTCGCCGCACCATCGTCCAGGAAATCTCTCCCTATACAAACGTTGAGCGCCATGGCCATTACCATTTGCTAATCCGTACAACAAATGGGCATCTGATAACAGCCCATTTGAGTACATTTCCATTGCACTGCACCGGAAACCAAGTCCGCGGTGAACACTAAACAGCTGCTCCTACGTGCTTGAGGTTAGCGGAGCAATGAAGTTCCTAGTATGTCAGCACAAGCAATGAAGTGAGTCATGCCAAGATTACCTTCTTTCAGTTAAAAGGGCAAACACTGCTGACGAACCGAAGAATTACATCTCATTTTACATTCTAACCAAACGTAACCAAGAGGGTCTTTTTAACATATTACTTCAGAAATCGTCTCACGTTATGCTGGTACGTTCTGTTTCTGTGTGTTCCCCATGATTAATTATGCAAAGACAGAAAATGAGCTTTAACATGGAAATAAGGCATTTCCAGACCCATACCCATATAACACCCCCCCCCCCCCCCCACCCCTCTCTGAGGATTGTTGCCTGAAATTTGGCTGCACCTTTTTGTTACACCCTGTACATACTACGCTTTATAGTATCCGACTCATACACGTATCATCGAAAATCCAGTGATGTGGGTTACTTTAAAAGGATATATCAGCTTGCAACTTCCTGATGCGTTGTGCAGATAATAGCTCGTTCTGCGAATATTGTACCGCAAAATATTTTTACATTATCCGTACATTATTTCTTTTCGTTTTCATGTTGATAATGTAATGCAATGGAAAAAGTATCCTTGTTTTCGTGAACTTTCTTATAATCCGCTAATTTGAAAAATCTGTTGACATTTTATACATGGCCACATTAATTACTTGCAAAAGGAGACACACATTTTCTTATTCAATCTAGTAGGTAACGACAAAAATATATACATGCTTTTTTGAGATTACTGAAACCAATTACTGAAAAACTTTGTTGACTGTTATGCAGCCGGCCTCTGTGGCCGAGTGGTTGTAGGCCCTTCAGACCGGAACCGCACTGCTGCTACGATCGCAGGTTCGAATCCTGCCTCGGGCATGGATGTGTGTGTGATGTCCTTAGGTTAGTTAGGTTTAAGTAGTTCTAAGCCTAGAGGACTGATGACCTCAGATGTTAACTCCCATAGTGCTTAGAGCTATTTGAACCATTTGAACTGTTGTGCATATTTATATTCGTGAAACGTTCAGACCCTTACATTCCAGTATCATGATGAAAGACTGGTTAAAATTTTGCCTCTATCATTAAGAGCAAACGCTCTGAAGGCGTCTCGAGTGAATGGAAATGTTAAACATTATCTCGTATTCCTGAAACGTTCAACTAACCAATCTAAAATGAGTATTCGTTATTCATAGCATTATTCACTTACCTCTAAGAATCCTTTGGAAATCGCAAAAATGATATTTCCCGATTTTATTTCTGATCGTTGCTACAACTTACAGCGATACATTAAGCTCCGAAATAAGGATTCATATGAACGTGCTTTTTCACTACATATAGTTAAAGTGTGTTTATACGAGGGAGCCGCTTGGCAGCAATGCATTAGCGAAGTTGCACAAAAATTGTGGAAGCTTCGCGCCTCATTGTCTTGGATTCAGGAGACACTCATCATGAGAGATTAGGTGGCACCGCAGTTGTACAAACAGAAGATACAAATTAAAATGCAAATCTAACTTTATCAACCAATCAGTGCCAACAAGTGACGTGTCACCGTTTGAACGAGTAAAGCGGAATAACAATTATTTTAAAATTATCAGATTATTCTGGTTTTTTTTCAGATTATCCTCTGTAGTTCTTCTTGGATACGAGGAGATCCACGCCACTGCATAGATCTGAAGATGATCAAAGTCTTCCGAAACAAGTCGTATCCTAAAAATAAATTTGCAACTGAGACGGCAAAGTAAACGATAGCTTTTGGATCCCGACGCAGTTGCGGAATCTCTCGCAAATAATATTTCGGCAATAGTGAAGGATATCTTACCGAGATTCCATCTGCTCTCTAGTATACAGATAATGCACGTAGTGGTGCTTAGTCGAAACTACTCAATTGTGGTGCACAGCTGTGTAAGGACGACAAACTGACGATGTGGCCACAAAAAACCGCTTGACAAAATTGAGAAGCACTAGCTCGAAAGCTCGTCAGAATTTAACCAGGCGACGAGGCTGGAAGTTAGAGGTTATATTCATTCGTGTCACCATTCTGTAACAAATTCTGTAACTCAACTACAGTTGCTTCCAGGCAAGCTCCAAAGTATCCTAAGGTGCACTGTGGCAACACCAATATCACCGCATTTTGTAAACTTGCAAACAGAAAATACAGAATGCGGAGTTTGTTCACTTTTCACCATTTGCCAGTCCTAATTAATGTGCTGTTTCTAAGAAGTACAGCTTCAGAGAGATAAATGTGCAGATCATTCTACACCAAACTGACGACGCTCTCACTTAGACCGCGTGCCAACACTTGGTCACCGGGAACCGTGTGTTTCTAGGTCACCCAGACGAGGAAGAATAAGTTCCGCTTTAACGGAGCAAGGCAATTTACAGATAGACCCGCGCCCACTCTGGGGTATAGGCTAACTGCGACGGTCATTTATTTCTGGCTGTAGTCTCGCGAGTCAGGTCACGCGGCAGTCCCACGACTGGTTTCCTTCATTGTCCTTTTTTTAGACTCATATAAGCCGTAACGCCCTTTCACCGTTCTCTAATGCGCACATGTGATGAAATAGTGCTGGCGCGAAGTACATCTTGGAAAACGTCAGGCTAGCTATAAGAACTTGCACGGAAAGTCTTCATTTATTTACTGTAAATATTCCGATCTGTGTCTTTATCTATAATTTTTGCCCTCGTTGACTCCCTCTAGTAGCGTGGTAATTATTCCCGACGTTTTAACACATGTCGCATCAGCCTATCCTTCCAGATAATGTTTTCAGTTACTAATCGGTGTTGCGGACAATCTATCCCTAATCAGGCGAGTTCATTACCACCAACTTTCTGTTACACCACCTCTCAAACCATTCGAAACTATATTTTTCGGATACTCCCATCGTCCATGATTCACTCCAGTAGAAACTTCTGTTCCACATATACATCTCCAAGCATTTCTTCCTCAAGTTGAGGCATATGTTTATACTGGTAGGCATCTTTTGCTCACTTTACACTTGCTAGCCTTTCTTCTATATTACTTGTGTCGTCTGTCATGCGATATTTTGCTTTCAAGGTTGTAGAATTCCTTGACTTAATCTGCCTCGTGGTCCCCAGTTTTGATATTGTCATTAATCCCATTTCTGCTCCACCTCAATATTTTCGCCTTTCTTTGGTTTACCGTCAGTCCATCTTCTGTGCACTGTAGACTGCTCATTCCATTCAACAGGTCTTGTAATTCTTTTTCCTTTTTACGAAAGACTCCAATGTCTTCCACGAATCTTTTCATTAATGTCATTTCACTCTGAATTTTACTTTACACTTCTGGAGCGCTCTTCTATTTCTTTTAATCCCTCGGTGGAGAACTCTACTATTTCCTTCATTGCCTCGTTAATATGCAGGGTGGAGGAAAACAGCCTCGTAACGGCAGAACACAGTAGAAGACGTCGAAACTAAATTTTTCCGAAAAATTTTCAAAAGCCATAGTTTGGAAATCCATCCTTGAACTGCGGCCGTAAAACGAACGACAGCCAATCAGCCAACCAACGCGGGGTGTGTGCATTTAAGCTAGCTTTCCCCAGCTAATACCTGCCACGCTACAAGTTTCTAATTAATGAAACCCAAGATCATGGTCTCACCTGAACAGTCAAAGTTAGTTTGTTAGTGAGTTAGTTGCATGTTCCAAATATCATGTGAACGTTTCTTTTGCCGAAATTATGTGAAACGAGTCGGTTTGTAGAATATGTGTTCGTGATTGGAATTAACTATTGTGGACATTTTTTGTCATACTCATGCAACTTGTTGTTGTTGTGGCCTTCAGTCCACAAACTGGTTTGATGCAGCTCTCCATGCCACTCTATCCTCCGAGTAACTACTGCAACCTACATCCTTCTCAGTCTGCAAATGTATCCCTCTCTTGGTCTCCCTCTACGATTTTTACCCTCCACGCTTTCTTCCACGCTTTTTACCCCCCCCCCCCCCCACGCTTTCCTCGAGTGCTACCTAAAATGGTGATTCCTCGATGCCTCAGTGTGTGTCCCACGAACCGATCCCTTCTTCTAGTCAATTTGTGCCACAAATTCCACTTCTCCCCAGTTCTATTCAGTACCTCATCATTGGTTACGGGATCTGTCCACCTAATCTTCAGCATTCTTCTGTAGCACCACGAAAGCTTCTATTCTCACCTAGCCTAAACCATTTATCGTCCACGTTAAAGTTCCATACATGGCTACACCCCATACAAATACTTCCAGAGAGGACTTCCTGACACTTAAATTTATACTCGATGTTAACAAATTTCTCTTCTTCAGAAACGGTTTTATTGCCATTGCCAGTCTACATTTTATATCCTCCCTACTCCGACCGTCATCAGTTATTTTGCTTCCCAAATAGCGAGACTCATCTCCTACTTTAAGTGTCTCATTTCCTAATCTAATTCCCTCAGCATCACCTCCTTTAATTCGACTACATTCCATTATCCTCGTCTTGCCTTGGTTGATGTTCATCTTATATCATTCTTTCAAGAGACTGTCCATTCCGTTCAACAGCTCTTCCAAGTCCTTTGCTGTGACAGAATTACTGTGCCATCGACAAACCTCAGAGTTTTCATTTCTTCTCCCTCGACTTTAATTCCTACTCCAAATTTTCCTTTTGTAACTATACTTCCAGATTAGTTTTTTTGTAGGCTGCCACCTTTTAAATAAAAATTCGTCCATGGAATAGAAGGAGCAGTCTAGGAAAAAAGAGGTTAGATTTAAAACTTGCTTTGCTACCTGGTTAGACATTTTATGATATTGGGCAAGTGATCAAAAATATTTGTTGCTGCATATTGAACTCATTTCTGTACCCCTGACAGATTTAATGCAGAGTAATAAAGGTCACTTTTTCCTCTAGTGTTGTAGGTATGTACATCATTATTCTTCTCAAATTATTATAGATCATTTATGACGAATTTCATTAGTAAGTGTGTGTATTGTGATGGTGCGGTTAAAATGCCTTACTCCTTGAAAAGATGCCTACATGAAGACAGCGGGTGAACACCGCATATTATTCTTGCTGCTCGCTTTTGTGGAATCAGAACTTCCTTTCTAAGCGATGAGCTATGTCAGAAAAGTATTCCACAAGACTTTATTGAGTGGAAATATGCAAAGTATCTCAAGAGGTTGAGCTATTTCGACCAAAGACTAGCTGTTATACTCGGAACAAATGTATCTGAACTTGACTGCTTGGGCAGCTCAGTAATATGCTTCTTCCAGTTCAAGTTCTCATTAATATGTACACCAAAAAAAGCTAAGCAGACCTTAAATTCCTGTCCATGACTCGTTACGTTGGACACAATTTTTCCTGTGATATATTGTTTCTGGGTAAAGCTTGATCGTAATGTCATTAATCTGTTCGGATAATAAGCTCTAGTGCAGAACCACCACAGCACAGCTGACACGTACTGCTGTAGGCTGCAAGGTCATTAACAATTGTATCTAAAGAGCACCGCTTTTAATTTTTAGTAATATACGGAAAGCATGAATCCACTTTTATTAAAACGAGGATAGTAGCACCGTGTTCGGATGTTTGTCACTACTATACACACGCAGACACATTTGCTCACTAAACAAACTCCAACGTGCTCCTCGCTCAGTGGTTGTCGTCTTAAGGCCGTAACCCCACAACGGTGCATTTTCGACCGGTGGTTATGTTTGCTCAATCTGTCGTCCTCTACCCCGCTGTGACCTGATTATCAGGTTGTTTCCCTCCACACAACAAGCAGCAGAGGAGCAAGACCACACTCCCACTCTACACCCTTTCTAATATGACCACTCTTCTTTTGATCTTGTTTCCTTGTTGCGTTCTCTCGGTTTTTGTTCAAGATTATATTGCACGACAGCGCCTTGTACAATAGTATATTATCCCTATTTCGCTATAATGCATTTCAATCGTCTTATGATGTTGAGTCGCGCTTAGAAATTAGCGAGTATCTAGCGCCTCTCCTGTGGAGGTGACATGGGAAATTTTTATCATGGAGGTGCGTACTCATCATTGATGCTCAAAGTTCCCTCTTCTCGAAGCACTTTACAGCACTTGCATGCGGCCTGTCTACCATCCAGATTTTCCCCACCCTTATTTCGGTGCGATATATGCAGGATGTCTCAGGAGGGATGATCAATATTCAGGAATATAACAGGAACGATCATTCGAAGAAAAAATCTACTGAACATGGGCTCTAATATGAATATCTTAAGAGCTATGAGCACTTCTTCGTCATCGATGTTGTTGTTGTTGTCTTCAGTCCTGAGACTGGTATGATGCAGCTCTCCATACTACTCTATCCTGTGCAAGCTTCTTCCTCTCCCAGTACTTACTGCAACCTACATCCTTCTGAATCTGCTTAGTGTATTCATCTCTTCCAGTCAACATTGTCAAAAGCTTTCTCTAAGTCTACAAATGCTAGAAACGTAGGTTTGCCTTTCCTTAATCTTTCTTCTAAGATAAGTCGTAAGGTCAGTATTTCCTCACGTGTTCCAATATTTCTACGGAATCCAAACTGATCTTCCCCAAGGTCGGCTTCTACTAGTTTTTCCATTCGTCTGTAAAGAATTCGCGTTAGTATTTTGCAGCTGTGGCTTATTAAACTGATTTTTCGGCAATTTTCACATATGTCAACACCTGCTTTCTTTGGGATTGGAATTAGTGAGAAACAAATCTCTTCTGCCGCAAGCGCTTTGCTTTCTAAATTTTGGCAGGATGTAGTCTGGACCAAATGAATAAAAAATTCCCTAGCAAACGGCCGGCCGAGGTGGTCTCGCGGTTCTAGGCGCGCAGTCCGGAACCGCGCGACTGCTACGGTCGCAGGTTCGAATCCTGCCTCGGGCATGGATGTGTGTGATGTCCTTAGGTTAGTTAGGTTTGACTAGTTCTAAGTTCTAGGGGACTGATCACCTAAGATGTTAGGTCCCATAGTGCTCAGAGCCATTTGAACCATTTTTGAACCCTACCAAACGCGGGGTCTAAAATGCATACGTTAAGAGCAATTATGATTTGGTCAGTGGAGGAGATGTGTTTTACAGTAGCGAAGATTTACAAGGGCTCGTAGTTCCTAAGACACGCCTATGTACTCGTATTTTAGAGCCCATGTTCATTAGACCTTTTATACGTTCACATGATCGTATCTGTCACATTCCTGAATACAGACCATTCCTCCGGGAACACTCTGTATGTCTTGACTTCAAGATCGAGGGCGTGGTCGCATGTATTGAAATCGTGGATATGTGTCTGTCGCACACTGCGTCCCTTACAAAGACTGCTCCAACTCGTTTTGTTGTCCTTGGTCTGAACAAATCCAGAGAACTACCATATCGTTGCAGCTCAGTCAACTTTTACATCATGTTCATACGATGAACGCTGTTCTCCCCCCGTATTTCTGGGGTGCCGAGAGCAGATTTAAAGCCAGTGAGTCACAGAAGATGAAGATCACGTTATGTCAAACCGGCCTGATGAAATGGAGAAATTGCGTGATGTTCGCTTCTTGTGTCATAAACATTGACTTGTTTTGCGATAGGAAGATGGCCGTCCACCTTGCAGACCAGCAGGAAAGGTGTTACCCACATGTGCTCTGGTGAATTGCCAGGGCAGGAACGTACAGGCTGAGCCTACCAGAGCCCTTTGGTTTCAGTCGCAGTAGGTAACATATTCTAATACGGGCGGACTGGCTAGAGATACTGGCGTTGTAAAAGCGCCACACCTCGTATCAGGAGCCATAAAGCTGGAACCCAGTCGAGCGGCGCGGCCACCTGGAGTTACATAGTTACGCAACACCACTACCCAATGCGTTCAGCTGCTTCACCAGGACGCTCTCGGCCAGTTTCGAGATGATGCGCTCAGAACACTGCACATAAAAGCGGGTGGTTGCATAGGAAGCCATAGCAGGAGAGAGAGAGAGAGAGAGAGAGACCTGAAACAGGTAAGATATACGCTGGCCTGGTAGGTAAGAGGGTAGCAGCGGGAAGGGTGGAGGGCAAGGGGAGTTGCGAGTAGAATCCTAATTTCGCACTTGCGTATCGATTCCAACGTTTCATAGCCGTTCTCATCATCAGTGCTGTATTCTTCTGTTGCACCACATTTCAAAAGCTTATATTTTTTTCCTGTGAGAACAGCTAATCGTCCATGTTTCATTGCTGCACAAGCTACACTCCAGACAAATAGCTTCTCAAAAGAGAAATAACCTTTTGTCCAAATAGCTAAGCTCATCTACTGCTTTTAGTGTCTCTTTCCCTAATCTAATTCCTTCAGCTTCTCCTGATTTAATTCTGCTCTTTTAAATTGCCCTTGTTTTACTTTCATTGATGTTCATCTCACAACCGCTTTTCGAGACATTTCGATTCCGTAAAACTGATCTTCCATGTCCTTTTTCCATATCTGACGGAATTACGTGGTCATAGGGAAACTTCGCAGATTTTATTTCTTCTCCCTGTTCATTAATTTAGTTTCCAGTTTCTCCTTGGTTTCCTTTACTGCTATATATATATATATATATATATATATATATATATATATATATATATATATATATATTGAATAACATCGCACTGCCACGTCAACTACTGCTTCCATTTCATGTTCTTCGACTCTTATAACTGCCATCTGGTTTCTGTACAAGTTGTAAATAACCTTCCGCTCCCTCCATTTTACACGATGGGCGTTGAATAAGTGCTGCAACATATTTTTTTCTCGGCGAATTCGGAATTTGTTGTGGGACATCGTGAAATGTTCCCGCCTTAGCACCTACAGTTTCGTGAAGTTCCGATAGGTAGCAACACTGGTAGCCTTCAAAATGGCGTCTGTAACGGAGGTGCGTACCAGACATAGAGTTATCACTGAGTTTGATTTGGCGGAAAACCAGAGCATCGCAGATATTCGTCGGCGCTTGCAGAATGTCTACGGAGACCTGGCAATGACAAAAGCACGCTGAGTCGTTGAGCGAGGCGTCTGTCGTCATCGCAACAAGGTCGAGCAAACCTGTACGATCAACCGCTTGCCATCAAGCCTCACACAACTGTGACTCCTGCAATGTTGGAACGTGCGGACGCACTTATTCGACGTGATCGACATATCACACATTCAAACACCTTGCTGCACAACTGGACGTCTCTGTTGGTAGTGCTGACGCACTCCTCCACCGGTTGGAATACACAGAGATGTGTGTCCGTTAGGTGCCTTGTCGCCTAACAGAAGACCATAAAGAGCAACCAAGGACCATCTGTGCGGAATTGCTTGCGCGTTACGGGGCTAAGAGTTACAATTTTTGTCGGACATAATCCAACCCGAAACAAAACGGCAATCCGTGGAACGGAGCCACATCACCTTTCCTTCGAAGAAAAAGTTCAAAACCGCACCCCCAGCCGACAAAGTCATGGCGATGGTCTTCTGGTATTCTGAAGGCCGGCCGCGGTGGTCTAGCGGTTCTAGGCGCTCGATCCGGAACCGCGCGACTGCTACGGTCGCAGGTTCGAATCCTGCCTCGGGCATGGATGTGTGTGATGTCCTTAGGTTAGTTAGGTTGAAGTAGTTCTAAGTTCTAGGGGACTGATGACCACAGATGTTAAGTCGCATAGTGCTCAGAGCCATTTGAACCATTTTTTGGTATTCTGAAGGAGTTATTGTGTTTGATGTCCTCCCTTTTGGGGCAACGATCGACTGTGAAGTGTATTGTGCTACCCTAAGGAAATTGAAGAGACGATTTCGGCGTATTCGTTGCCACAAAAATGCAAACGAACTCCATCTCCTCCATGATGACGCAAGACCTCACACAAGTGTGAGCACTCGAGAGCAGCTCACAAAACTTCATTGGACTGTTCTTCGTCAACCACCCAAAATCGAGAGTCCTCACCTCCCGACTTCCATTGGTTTGGCCCAATGGAGGATTCACTCCGTGGGAAGCAGTATGTGGATAATGGGAAGGCTACTCATGTAGAAAGATGCTGGCTTCGACTTCGACCTTCAGAGTGGTACCATTAAGGCGCCGTAAGGCCGTCACATTTAACGGAGATTATGTTGAAAACTAGGGTTTTGTAGCCGAAAGAGTGGGGTTTAATATGGTGCATTGGAATCCTGAATAAAACCAACTTTCAGAAAAAAGTGTTGCATTACTTATTGAACACCAGTGATTGCTGCTACATGATGTATTTCAAAGACTCTGTTCCAGTCGGTATTGTTAAACTCTTTCTCTGCCGAAAAGACCTCGAAAGGATCAACGGTACTGACCGACCGCCGTATCAACCTTAGCCGATAATGGGTGTCGGCATATGGAAGTTTGGGGCTAGCCGTGAGTCGTCCACGGACAGCCAAATGGTAAGGCGACTGCTCGCAGCAAGCGGGGAATCCGGGTTCGAGGCCCTCTCAGGCACAAGTTTTCACTGTCGTCATTCCATTCTACAGCTGATGGTTGTCCATATTTGCAATTGCGAATACATGTAATGTATTTCATAAGGGCTATAGCCGACTCAGTGCCTGTTTCTGGATGTCCAAAGGAACTTTGCATTGTATTCGGAATAACAGAGGCACTGCAATATTGTATTGAGCCGTTAGGCTTCAGTAGATGCGGGTATGAAGGAGCATGTGATCAGCACACTGCTCTCCCGGCCGTTGTGAGTTTTCCTGATCGGATCCGCTACTACTCATCTAGGCAGCTCCGCTATTGGTCTCACAAAGTCTGTGTGCACCCCACTTGCCAACACCGCTCGGCAGACCAGAACGGTAACCCATCCTAGTGCTAGCCAAGCTGGACAGCGCTTAACTTCGGTAATCTGACGGGAAACAGTGATACCACTGCGGCAAGGCTGTTGGTCAATATTGTTGCTTTCGTCAAGTCTACAACTGCTAAAAACGTAGGTCTGCCTTTCTTTAAAGTATTTTCTAAGGTAAGTCGTAGCATCAGTACAGCTCCGCTATATTTCTCCGGAACCCAAAGTGATCTTCCCCGAGATGGCCTTCTCCAATTCTTTTTTTTTTTCTCACGTAAATAATTTGTGTCACTATTTTGCAACTTTGGGGAAATTCACATCTGTCAGCACCTGTCTGCAGTATCATTATGTAACACATCTTAATATCTATGGACTGGCTAGAGATACAGTCGTCGTAAATGAGCCCGAAACTCGGGTGGTTGAAACATAGAACCGCAGCCCAGATGAGCGATGGGGAACACCTGGAGCTCTTCAGTTACGCAACGCAAGTGCTCATAGCGTTGAACTGCTACTTCACGACGTGGCCCGAGCAATGTGATGACCCACTCCAGACACTGTATGTATACATCTGTGTTTTCAGAGGAAGGCAGAGCAGAAGAGATGGAGAGAGAGAGAGGGAGGGAGGGAAGGAGATGCGGAAGAGGCAAGAGACAGACACTGGTCAGAGAAACAAAGGGGAAGTTGTCGGGTAGACGTCTGTGTTTATACTTGCATCTCTTCGTAGCATGACCAATGTTTCGTTGGCGTTCTCATCATCAGTGACAGGACACATACTCATCCGGATTGCGAGGAGAGTAAAACTGACGTTAAGCCGCTGCACCGTGACCGCGGCTTATAGCTACCCATCTTGTCCCAGCCGCTGCCTCGTCTGGCTCCGCAAATAACTGCCGGCTGATTCACCCCTTGCCCGTGTCCGCACCGCCGCGATTGCAATCCCGTATACGGTGCTGGGCAGTAATTTCCCTATGCGGCTGTCGTTAGGAACCGGGTCATACGTCTCTCTTAGCCTCGCGTAAATTTGCGTGCGTGCGCATGCACACACACACACACACACACACACACACACACACGCGCGCGCGCGCGCGCGCCTTCGCTATTTCTGCGCCGCGCTCAATTTATCGCCCGGACAAACAGGTAATGAGTCGCTGGCGCCAGGCGGACGCGCACTTGCATGAGAGCTGGCGCGCCAGCTGTGGCGTCCGTGTAGTGCAGAGAGGCTATAAATACACGCCGCCGGAGGAGCGCGAACAGCTAATCGAATCCCTGTCGTCCGGTGTCGAAGTAAAACTCACCCTAACCCGGCCCTGGATCAGATTGCGAGCTGAGTCGGCAGATGGTGTTTGAAGTGATAGATGTCGCAAGCAAAAATCTATGGATACGTTTCCGAATAATGGGACATAGCCGGCCACGGTGGCCGAGCGGTTATAGGCGCTCAGTCCGGAACCGCGCGACTGCTACGGTCGCAGGTTCGATTCCTGCCTCTGGCATGGATGTGTGTGATGTCCTTAGGTTAGTTAGGTTTAAGTAGTTCTAAGTTCTAGGGGACTGATGACCACAGATGTTAAGTCCCATAGTGCTCAGAGCCATTTGAACCATTTTTATGGAACATACAGGGTGACAATTATTGAACTATATGTAACAAGATCGTCATAATTTCTGAACGGTTTGCGTTAGGACGTTCAAACTGCACGGTTGGTCGCCGGGCATGATGAGACTTAGTATGCGCATTATTGTTTGTTTTAGCGACGAAGCCCAGTTTCATTTGGATGTGTTCGTCAATGAGCAAAATTGGCACATTTTGGACCCTGAGAATCCGCACTTCGGCATCGAGAAGTCTCTTCCCCTCAACGGGTGACTGTGTGGTGTGCGATGTCCAGTCACGAAATAATTAGTTTTAGCTTTTCGTTTTAGTTATGTCATGTTCCGTAGATAATTTTCCCGATTGTTTTATGGATATGATGTGGAACAAGCCAGATTACAAGATATATATACACACATGAATAGTGCTAATACTAATATTACTGTAATTCTTAGTTCTACACATGCAACTACATTTAGAGGTACAATTTTTTTTTTTTTTTGCCATTTCTGAAACAGAAATTCGTCCATGGAGTAGAAGGAGTTGTCCAAAAGAAATCATTTGAAGCTAGATCTTATCTACCACCTGCCAGACACTTTATATTTTGGACAAATAATGCAAATAATTGCTGAATAATATACTCCTTTTTGAGCAACTGACAGCTTCAATAACGGATAGGAAAGGTTCTTTTTCGCTCTAGTGTTCTTCGCGAATTGAGATGGATTATCTGTAACGAATTTCGTTACCGAATATATGTACTCTGATGGTGTAGTTAAAATACCTAACTCCTTGAAAAGGTGCCTACATGACGTCCTTGGGTGAACACCACTAATTTTTCTCACCGCTCTCTTTTGTGCAATCAATACTTTATGTCTAAATGGTGAGTTATCCCAGAAAACTATTCCATAAGACATTATTGAGTGGAAATATGCAAAGTACTTTAGGAGGCTGATCTGTTAATCGATGCGATATTCCTTGAGCTAACGGTACGTGAAGGTTTTGGAAGATGATTTCATCCCATGATCCAAAGTGACCCTGATTTCGACAACATGTGGTTCATGAAAGACGGAGCTCGACTCCATCGAAGCAGGAGAGTGATGTACTGGAGGAGCACTTTGGGGACCGCATTCTGGCTCCGGGGTACCCAGAGGCCACTGGCGTCGGCCTCGATTGGCCGCCAGTTCTTTGGATCTGAACACATGCGACTCCTTTTTGTGGGGCTGTATTAGAGACAAGGTGTACAGCAATAACTCCAAAACCATTGATATGTTGAAAACAGCCATTCAGGAGGTCATCGACAGCATCGAAGTTCGGACACATCAGCGGATCATGCAGAATTTCGCTATTCGTCTGCGCCACATCATCGCCAATGCTGGCAGCCATAACGAACATGTCACGACCCAAATACGAATATCTGTAGTGACGTTTACATGCTGAATAAAGTGAGTGGACGCCGTAATTTGTAACTAATTTACGTTTTTTATGTAGTTCAATAATTGTCATCCTGTATTTCGACTCGACTAAAGGCGGGAATCTTGCTACACGTCGGTCAGGGGGCCTGAAGATGGCGTAATACATCGCCGAAACTCGTAGCCCAATAAAATAGCAATTTGGAAATTTAGACGGCTGAATGGTGTTTGATTTGGCATTCTGTATTGACATTCTGCGAGCTGTTGGTTCGTAATGGGAAAAAAATCAGTAATCGGTGACAGCTGTTCGCCCTACTGTGGTACACCTTAAAATTTGATCTTTTTTTCAGTCTACCTGATCTGTTTAAAAAGATTTTTTAAAACTGTTATATTATCTTCTCGCGATAAAAGCAAGGACAGGTCTGCTAGTGGTATGTTTCCACTCTTCAGCTTAGAACTTTTATAAAAGAACATAGGAATATTTTTTTAAATGAATCAGTATAAATGTAAACATTATTTAAAATTATTAAAAAGGGTAGTCGTACAGTGAAAAATGTTAAGAAATTATAGTTTAAAAATATAAAAGTTAATGGCAGTCTTTACAACTAAAAACACCAATTCACTAAATTGTAGGATCTGCATTCGGCAAAGAGCCAGTGTAGGAGATTCAGTGATGCTGTGTGGAATCTGTCGTTAATGGTAACGAATTGTAATGTGAATGGCAGATGATGTTGTATATGAGGATGGGAGTGAGCAGAATGGATGCGATGCTATGGATTTGAAGAGGATGGCCGGCCGCGGTGGTCTAGCGGTTCTAGGCGCTCAGTCCGGAACCGCGCGACTGCTACGGTCGCAGGTTCGAAACCTGCCTCGGGCATGGATGTGTGTGATGTCCTTAGGTTGGTTAGGTTTAAGTAGTTCTAAGTTCTAGGGGACTGATGACCACAGATGTTAAGTCCCATAGTGCTCCGAGCCATTTGAACCATTTTTTGAAGAGGATGGAAAAGGATAAGGTGGGAAACGAGAAAGGAACTCGCATGTGAGAAAGAATGGAAAAATCAAAGGCAATTAGTTATCAGAAAGGGGGAGGCTGTGAAAGCTGCGTTAGGAAAGAATACGAAAGTTGTGTACATGCATGTCGGTGGGATGTGATGGCATCGTTTCGACACCATGCCACGACTGGTACATTGGGAGGAAGTGGAGTTTTAGCGGTTGGTTTATTGTAGTCAAGGGTCCGGAATGTATAGGACATGTGGAAATTTTCAGTGTGGATCAGGAAAGAGGGAAATTTGGTGAGTTGACGACAATTTCGAGTAGAGGAGATAAGCGGATATGTGGCAAGTGAGGGGAATTGCATAAAGTTAAAGGATTTTGAGAGTCTGCTAGGAATTAGGTGGAGTAGATATCCAGGATACATCGGCGTAGAAGAGGATCGGTAGATTCAGTATCATTTGAATTGACATATCAAAATTTATCATCTCCTAAAGTATGCATTAAATATGAGGAGAATTCGTTCATGCAGTTGAAAACCAAAGTTGAAAAAGAAAGTGTTATTATTGTTTAAAAGGGTCACATTCTTGGGAAACTTACTCGTATAAATCGTAAAAAAGACATTGACTATTTAAGCAGCAAAATTTTAGCCCAGTTATTTCAGGTATGGCCCTGTAATAAACTATTTCTACCCGCCCGGAATGGTCCTCATATCGAGTGAGTCGTCGAGAAACTTCGCCTCGCGGATCGTCCTCAAATTTAGCACCAGCATAGTATGAGATCCACAGTCTAACCCCCAAAATGAGACAGAATTTGTCACCTATTGGTATGATCAGACCTTCGATGCAGGTATCCCGCAATGATCTGTTCTAATGCCAAACAGCGAGCTCTTCACAGTAAATGGCAAAACCTAACTCTGCTGGTGACCGATGACGTAAGATACTTTAGGAGCTCAGATGACCAAGCAAAATTCATCTTTGCTCCTGAACGCGAAACGTACGCTCATGTCGGCGATCTGGCCCCATGTTGTGTCGTCTTATTTCATCTCAGGTTATATCCACCCCATCCGTGCATTTACAGCTCAGGTGTTATGTTTACTGTATAAAATTTCGCATTATCGCTACTGCTGACCTGTTTAGCCAATACACCAGAAATTTTTCAGAGCACGAATGTCTTTTCCGCAGTTTTTCAGTTTTAACAATTAACGTTCAGTAAAATTAATAATTTTAAAAACGAAATGTACAAACTTTGTGCACGTAATTTCTCCATGGTTTGCTGCCGGCGTGCTGTGGTACATCATCTTCATCGTCACATCACGAATGTCATTTATAGCTATCGCCGTTTCTCGCTTCCCATTTTGCTCCTCTTTCTTCTTTGTAAGTTGCTTTAGAAATATCGTCTGCTAATTTGTTTAGGTGCTTCCAATGATGAGCGTTCCTAACGGTTATGTTGTATATCGACGATGTGACTCTGATATTTCTGTAATTCCAGCAGTATATGACTGTGTGTGATCTACGGTTCCTCATTTCGCACAGGTGTAGACCCACACTGTTTAAGTGCGTGCGGTAAGGTCAGTGTGGAGTTAACAAGTGCACCATGCCGCAGATGGGACGGACACGCGTCCTTAGCAACTGCTCCGAGATGTCGGTGAAAAATGTATAGACTCTTCGTCTATTATCGCCCATTCGACATCTTTAATCTACAACTGCATTATACTCCGGAAGTCACCTAATGGCGTGTGGCGGAGAGCAATTTTGTACCACTAACTGAGCCCTTCAATCCTGTTCCACTCGCGTATGGAGCGTGTGAAGGATGATTGTTGGTAAACCTCTGTACTGGTTCTAATTTCTCGAATTTTCCCATGTCATTACGCGAGACTTGTGTGTGTGTGTGTGTTAGGGGGGGGGGGGGGGGGGGGAGTAATACGTTCTCCGACTCTTCCGGGAAAGTGCTCTCTCAAAATTTCAGTAGTAAATCTCTCCGTGATACACAGCACCTCTCTTGTAACGTGTGCCAGTGGAGTGTGGTGAACATCTCCGTAACGCTGTCGTGCCGACTAAACGATCCCGTGACGAAACGTGCCACTCTCCGTCGGATCTTCTCTATCTTTTCTACGAGGCGTGTTTTTTTTTAATTAAAAAAAAGAGGTGCTAAGATATCTCAATAATTTTATTTTTACATGAAAGCCTGAACCTTAATCTACGCACTGGCGCCATTACAGTCTGATTGCCGGCCGCGGTGGCCATGCGGTTCTAGGCGCTGTAGTCCGGAACCGCGCGACTGCTACGGTCGCAGGTTCGAATACTGCCTCGGGCATGGATGTGTGTGATGTCCTTAGGTTAGTTAGGTTTAATTAGTTCAAAGTTCTAGGGGACTGATGACCTCAGATGTTAAGTCCCATAGTGCTCAGAGCCATTTGAACCATTTGAACTGTTGTGGCTTGGCAAGACAGCCAAGCCACTATGAGGAAGCCGAAAGGCACGCGTTTAAGCTCACGCAGGCTGGCGTGAGGTCTGGAACAGGACAAGGTAGTTATAGTAGCAAAGAACGTACGTAGCTGCTGGAATACTTAACTTTAATCCATAATTGGTGAACATCGCTCTTGACGGTACATGTTTTACAGCATCAATAGTAACTGATAACGGCGCCTTGCTAGGTCGTAGCAAATGACTTAGCTGCAGGCTATGCTAACTATCGTCTCGGCAAATGAGAGCGTAATTTGTCAGTGAACCATCGCTAGCAAAGTCGGCTGTACAACTGGGGCGAGTGCTAGGAAGTGTCTCTAGACCTGCCGTGTGGCGGCGCTCGGTGTGCAATCACTGATAGTGGCGACACGCGGGTCCGACGTATACTACCGCACCGCGGCCGATTTAAAGGCTACCACCTAGCAAGTGTGGTGTCTGGCGGTGACACCACATGAACAGTCTGATTCTTCCTTTTTTGCGTTGTGTACTGAGTGTTTAAGATGCCTCCGATAATTCTGAGTCCCGCCAACTGTGAAGTACGGGCTGTTATAAGATTTCTTAGTGCTAAAGGCCTAAAAGCGATCGATATTCATCGTGAGATCTTTGCAGTTTACGGAGAAAACATTATGAGTGATGGAATGGTAAGAAAGAGGGTGAGAGGATTTAAAGATGGCCGCACAAATGTGCATGATGAACAACGGAGTGGGCGTCCTTCGTTCGTTAATGAAAGTTTGGTGCAGGAAGTGGACAATAAGGTGAGAGAAAACAGACGCTTTACGATTTCCTCCTTGCGGGATGACTTTCCTAATGTTTCTCGTAGTGTTTTGTATGGCATTGTGACCGAGCACTTGAACTACCGAAAATTGTGCGCACGTTGGGTACCGAAAATGTTGACGTAGGTGCACAAAACCAAACGTTTAGACAGTGCATTGACTTTCCTTGAGCGGTACCACAACGACGGTGATCATTTCTTAAGCCAAATTGTTACGGGTGCTGAAACATGGGTGGCCTACGTCTCACCAGAATCAAAGCAACAGTCCATCGAAGTTGAGCAAGGGCGTCGTATTGTTGGAAGACAATGCCCGTCCGCATCTTTTCGATGGGAAACTCTAGATCATCGTCCGCACAGCCACAATCTTGCGCCCAGTGACTACCATCTGTTCCTGCACTTGAAGAAACACCTGGGCGTTCAGCGTCTTCAAGATGATGACGAAGTCAAAACAGTGGTGATGCAGTGGATAACAAGTCAGGCGGCAGACTTCTATGAGGAGGGTATTAAAAAACTGGTACAGCGTTATGAGAAGTGGCTCAATATTGACGGAAATTATGTAGGAAAGTAGATTAAGGTACAGGCTTTCATGTGAAAATAAAATTATTGAGACATCTTAGCACGTCTTTTTTAAATTTCAAAACGGTACTTAGTTAAAAAAAAAAAAACACGCCTCGTATCAGTCATATCTGGAAGGGATCGGTCGAACAAGCACCAATTCCTTCGTGAATGGGTTCTAGGCGCTCAGTCCGGAACCGCGCGACTGCTACGGTCGCAGGTTCGAATCCTGCCTCGGGCATGGATGTGTGTGATGTCCTTAGGTTAGTTAGGTTTAAGTAGTTCTAAGTTCTAGGGGACTGATGACCACAGATGTTAAGTGCCATAGTGCTCAGAGCCATTTGATTTGAACCTTCGTGAGTGAGTTACATTTCCTTAAGATTCTTCCTATGAATCTCTGGCATCTGCTCCTACCTCTGTTTATTTTATTTGGTTTCATTCTTAACTGCTCCGATACGTCGGGGGAAATGTATAGACTCTCCACCTCTTACGTCTGGCCTCCCATTCACCTTGCCAGACCTCCAGTCGCCAGAGTATAAACTGGTGGTTGTTGTTACTAGGACAGAGCCCATTGCAGTGTAAGGCGAGGCGAGGTGAGGTGAGGTGAGGTTGGGAGGTTGCAGCGGCTGCGCGGAGCAGCGCAGCGAGGAAACAGGCTCACGGCCGCTTATGTCAGCTCTATTCCCGGCGCGACCGCGGGCGCGAGCACGAGCCGCACGGGCGGCCGCGAGTTTTATGTAAGAAATGGCGACCGGCCGCGGCCGTAGGTGTCGAGGGGAGTGGTCCGGTGACGTCACGGCAGCGCGACGCCCACGCCGCCGGCCGACAGCGGCGCGGGTAGCGACTAGCGAGGCGGCCGAGCAGGCGGGTCCATCAAGCACCACCCCGCTCTCTGGTCCCAGCACAGCTCAGGGACGTTAAAGCACCGTCAGCGCTGCCTGCCATTATCAGACGTTCCGCCATTCTACGGCGGAATCACTCTCTTGTCTATGCCTGGGCATTTGAACATGACTTCACATGTAGGCAGTGACTTGAGTTCATACGTCACTTACCAGGCTGATACATAATTCATGAGCCGAAACGTTATGACCACTGCCATCGCAAGATTAAGAGCCGCATGACGACGGTGCAGCCACGTGACGCGGTAAGGAACATACACTGAGATGGCAAAAGTCAGGGGATTCCCCCTAATATCGTGTCGGACCACCTTCTGCCCGGCGTAAAGCAGCAACGCGTCGTAGCATGGACTCAACAAGTCACTGGAAGTCCCTTGCAGAAATAATGAGCCATTCTGCTTCCGTAGCCGTCCGTAACTGCGTAAGTCTTGCCAGTGCAGGTGTTTGTGTACCAGCTGACCTCTCGACTATGCTCCATAAATGTTCGATGGGATTCATGTCGGGCAATGTGGGTGGCCAGATCATCCGCTCGGGTTGTCCAAACGTTCTTCAAACCAATATTCGTAGATTTACAGAAGGCTTTTGGTACCGTTCAGCCACGCGGGCTTATCTGAGCGGTATAGGGCGCTGCAGTCATGGATTGTGCGGCTCATCCCGGCGGAGGTTAGAGTTCTCCCTCGGGCCTGGATGTGTGTGTGTGTTTGTCCTTAGGATAATTTAGGTTAAGTAGTGTGTAAGCTTAGGGACTGATGACCTTAGCAGTTAAGTCCCATAAGGTTTCACACACATTTGAACTTTTTTTTATACCGTTCCTCACAAGCGTCTATTAATCAAATTGCGTGCATTTGGAGTATCGTCTCAGTTGTGTGACTGGATTCGTGATTTTTTCTCAGGGAGGTCACAGTTTGTAGTGATAGACAGTAAATCATCGAGCAGAACAGAAGTGATATCTGGCGTTCCGCACGGTAGTGTCATGGGCGCTCTGATGTTCCTGGTTTACATAAATGATCTAGGTGATAATCTGAGCAACCGCCTTAGATTGTTTGCAGATGACGCTGTAATTTACCGTGTAGTAAAATCGTCAGACGATCAATTTCAATTACAAAAAGATTTAGAGAGAATTTATGTATGGTGCGAAAAGTGGCAATTGGCACTAAACAAAAAAAATTGCGAGGTCATCCACATGGGTACTAAAAGAAATCCGATAAATTTTTGGTATACGATAAATCGCACAAATGTAAGGGCTGTCAATTCAACTAAATGCGTAGGAACTACAATTACAAGCAACTTAAATTAGAAAGACCACACAGATAATATCGTGGGGAAGGCGAACAAACAGTGCGCTTTGTTGGCAGAAAACTCAGAAGATGCGACAAACCCACTGAAGACACAGCCAACATTACACTTGTCCGTCCTCTGCTGGAATATTGCTGCGCAGTGTGGGATCGTTACTATGTAGGATTGACGGAGGACATCGAAAAAGTGCAAAGAAGGGCAGCTCGTTTCGTGTTATCGCGCAGTAGGGGTGAGAGTGTCACTGATATAATACGCGAGTTGGGGTGGCAGTCACTGAAACAAAGGCGGTTTTCTTTGCGGCGAGATCTATCTACGAAATTTCAATCACCAACTTTCTCTTCCGAGTACGAAAATATTTTGTTGACACCCACCTACGTAGAGAGAAATGATCGTCACAACGAAATAAGAAAAATCAGAGCTCGAATGGAAAGATTTAGGTGTTCCCTTTTCCCACGCGTCATTCGAGAGTGGATCGGTAGAGAAGTAGTCTAAAATGGTTCGATTAACCCTCTGCCAGGCACTTAAGTGTGAATTGCAGAGTAATCATGTAGTTGTAGATGTAGAATCGCGAACAATTGTGCCCCTGTGCCGTGGCTCACTGTCATCCATAAAAATTCCACCGTTGTTAGGAAACCTGAGGTCCATGAATGGCTGCAAATGGTCTCCAAGAGGTTCAGTTGGGCCAGAGGACCCAACCGATTCCACGTAAACACAGCCCACACTATTATGGAGCCACTACCAGCTTGCACAGTGTGTTGTTGACAGCTTGGGTTCGTGGCCCAGGTCACGGTTTTCCAGTCGTCTAGGGCACAGCTGACATGGTCACGAGCCCATGAGGGGGGCTGCTGGTGATGTCGTGCAAAGGCACTCGCATCGGTCGTCTGCTGACAGAGCACATTAACACCAAATTTCTCCGCACTGTCACAACGAATACGTTCGTCGAACGTCTCACATTGATTTCTGCGGTTATTTGGCGCAGTGTTTCTGGTCCGTTAGCACGGACAACGCTGCTCTCGCTCGGCCACTACGTTGTCCGTGGCAAGGAGGTAATGCGTGGAATGTGGTATTCTCGGCACACTCTTGACACTGTGGATCTTGGAATATTGGGTTTCCTAACGATTTCCGCACTGGAATGTCGCATGCGTCTAGCTTCAACTACCATTCCTCGTTCAAAGCTTGTTAATGCCGTCTTGCGGCCATAATCACGTCGGAAACCTTTTCATAGGAATCACTTGAGTGCAAATGACAGCTTCGCGAATGCATTCCCCGTTTACACCTTGTATACGCGACACTACCGTTATCTGTGCTTATCGCTATCCTATGACTTTTCTCACCTCACAAAAAAAGCATACCATCCACAAGACATAGGCGGATGACAACATATCTTACAAGGGAACCTCCCCATCGCACCCCCCTCAGATGTAGTTATAAGTTGGCACAGTGGATAGGCCATGAAAAACTGAACACAGATCAATCGAGAAAACAGGAAGAAGTTGTGTGGAACCGTGAAAAAAATTAGTAAAATATACAAAATGAGTAGTCCAAGGCAACATGAAGGAGACCGTAAGCTCAGGCGCGCCGTGGTCCCGTGGTTAACGTGAGTAGCTGCGGAACGGGAGGTCCTTGGTTCAAGTCTTCCCTCGAGTGAAAATTTTACTTTCTTTATTTTCGCAAAGTTTTGATCTGTCCGTTCGTTCATTGACGTCTCTGTTCACTGCGATAAGTTTAGTGTCTGTGTTCTGCGACCGCACCGCAAAACCGTGCGATTAGTAGACGAAAGGACGTGCCTCTCCAATGGGAACCGAAAACATTTGATCGCAAGGTCATAGGTCAACCGGGAAAACACGTCTGATATATTCTATACGACACTGGTGACGGCATGTGCGTCACATGACAGGAATATGTTGTCGACCCACCTAGCTTGTACACTTAGCGAATGGGTAAAAAGATTCTTCTACCTTGCCCGATTTAGGTTTTCTTGTGGATGTGATAATCACTCCCAAAAAAGTGATGAAAACATAAGAGTTTCTCACATAAACTGAAAATAAGAAATTAAACTTTTCATTCGAAGGAAGACTTGAACCTAGGACCTCTCGTTCCGCAGCAGCTCTCGCTAACCACGGGACCACGGCGCTACTTCACGCCTTGTGTCCTTGATGTTGCCTATCTTCGCATGGACTACTCAGTTTGTATACTTTACTAATTTTTTTCGTAGTTCCACACAACTTCTTCCTGTTTTCTCGATTGATCTGTGTTCAGTTTTTCAAGGCCTATCCACTGTGCCAACTTATAACTAAATCTGAGGGGGGTGCGATGGGGAGGTTCCCTTGTTAGTACGCGTACACACCGTCGGTGGAACGGCCGGCAAGAATACATTAATGTTTTTTCTTTATTTCTTTATTTTGGCTTTGGGTTACAAGCACCATATAGCCCACAACGGTTATAAAATGCCAAAGAAATATATTTGAAAAAAAAAAAAAAAAAAAGGACAGAATAGAACAAAACTACGAAGTTGGCATACAAACACTCTCTTAAAGTAAATAAAAGCGCAATTAGTCAACCACCAGACAGGTTATAACAGTAACATTGGAGCAGAATTACAAACGGCACTATCCGACAACATTACGACGAAAATGCATATGCTCTTAAAGTAAAAGACATAACATTACCGAATAACGACACATATCATCTGATTGCGAATCCATCTGCATTCAAGATCATAGACAGTCTTGCCAACGAGGTACCGGTAAGGTCCTGCGGGAATATCGTAGGGAAAACCTATGAACTATTGATCACAATATGACACACTGCGACCTATCCCATTACTCCAGGGCGTGGACTGGCCGATCGCTGGAACGGTCGGAATCCGCCACGTCTTGGAATAGGGGGAAGGAGCGCAAACATCCCGGACCTGACAACTGCACACCAATGATGACTTAGTAGGTAGGCAATTCTTAAGCAGAACGTAGATTAGGATACCTTGTAACGTTGTTGCTTTAATTTGCTATGAAAGCGGTACTGATAAACAATAAAAGCGGTCTAAAAGCTGTGAGCTATGTGGGGAAGTTAACCTTGCATTACTGCGCAACTGTTTCACCAGGTATCCAGTCTAGCTTACCAAATTCCCAACCAGACTAACATTAATTATAATCTTTTAATAGTCATACGACAACCGGATATATATATATATATATATATATATATATATATATATATATATATATATATATATATAAGAGAATTTAAATAAATGAAATAAATCAGTTTATATTTGGAAATTTATTTTAACATCTATCATTGAAATTTCAGCATATTAAACTTGAGTCATAACTAAGCTGGTGCCTTATTTAGGACTGTGAAAATGTGAGTTTGTAATCTTACGGAACACATCAAATAGGGAGCCAAGATTGGGAGACTGCATACAACACTGCATTCATAAAACAACACACGAAGAACGTTGAAACATATGCAAGAGGAAATTAACCACAACCAACCGATTCAATTTTCACCCAAAGAAGTTACGTTCGTAGCACAATCCTGTCCGTCATGTAATTACCACACGCTGGTATACTAAATTCATACTAACTCTCTGTGAAATCTTCCCGAAAAGAATAGCTGAAGGCTACTTTGATGATTACACCACATGCTTCACGTGGTCAACTTGGTTTACACAAAGAGTGTTCAAATGGCTCTGAGCACTATGGGACTCAACTGCTGAGGTCATTAGTCCCCTAGAACTTAGAACTAGTTAAACCTAACTAACCTAAGGACATCACAAACATCCATGCCCGAGGCAGGATTCGAACCTGCGACCGTAGCGGTCTTGCGGTTCCAGACTGCAGCGCCTTTAACCGCACGGCCACTTCGGCCGGCTACACAAAGAGTGTAACTCCACAATAATTTTGATAATTAAAATAAATTAGATCGAAAAGCAATTTACAAAAGAAAAACCTCGAACTGGTTACTATCGTCTTACTATTAACCTGATGGGTCAAACAATTGTATAAGCACGTGGTACTGGTCTCACAAAGTACACGCCACGTGGGTTGAACGTAAAGAAAAGTTGCTGTATTGAAAAATATTGTCAAGACGAGACGTTATAATCTCACGCACATTCGCATTTAAGATTGATGAACTTAATTAGAGATACTGATCAACACGTGGTTCCACTTTACTCACAAAGTAGTGACAAAGCAACTACCGGAATATATTCTGAACTTCACACTCGAATTACACTGCGTTGCAATTTAAGATAACATTAGATATTTTAGAGCTAAACCTGAAATAAAGGTGATTAAATTTTCAGTTAGGCTGAACTTAAGAAATCCATTGTCCTGCGGACCTAGCAGACACGCGCTTAGCCGGAGATCTTACCACTTCAGACGCTCGCCGTGGACAGACTGACATGGGCTCCTACAAAGGGAGCTTCCGTATACAAAACGGAAGTGACCAGAGAGGCAGCTTCCTATACCAACATGACAAGGGACGGAGAGGACCATACTAAGGATAGAAACCTCTTTGCTTTTAGAAAGCGTAGCTACCTGTTCCGACGTTGGTCCTACTGTTCTCTAGCAGACAGGCTTGTCTGCTACCCTCAAGCATTCAACTAGAAATACATTTGCTCATTCATCCTCTCACACAGAATGGAAGGGGGATGACAGTATCTTATCATATACAGTATATAAAAGAAAGCGGATGTAGGTCCCGTATGAGACTGTGTGACATGAATTACATATAAACTGTGTTTTAAAGTGTAGTGGTGTGACAGATCGCTCTTGTTTATGTGTAAAAGTAACACGTTTCACTGCTCAGTCTCCTCCCAGATAGTCAGAAACACCACAGTAAAATTAGAAGAGGAATTTATGCCGTAAATGACAACAGATTTAAGAAATTAATATGGAAGGAATCCAACAGAGACCTTTCAACCTATAAACAGTACCTGCAGCGATTTTCTGTCAAAGGCCAGCCCAGTGCCAGGGACACGCGCACTGGGATTAGCTCGGTGCGCATGGCCAAAATAAAGTAGGTTTATAGATTCACTGGCACACCTGTAACGCTGCAGGAGGTAGCTTCTTAGAATAGATTAGAGTAAGGAGACCATAGTTCTTACCCATAGAGTAACTTATATCTCACATCCTGTAGCATGTAAGAAGGTTAAAACTTAGAATTAGTAAATGCTGCTAAAATATTATTGAATGTACTGTCGATCTTAAAGACCCGCTAATGTATGAGGTGGTGGGTTACCATGTAGATATTATTGGTTGAATAAAGAATTAAAAAAAAGACATAACATGAAAGGACAAACACCGTACATCACGCAATAAGTACAACAATAGCTGAAGAGCAAAATCGCAAATAACATCATAAACGATATGAGAAATGTAGCATACTGACAGACGTACTTAAAATAAAAGAAAAACTTAAAGTGACAAAAAATATACAACCAACGGTACGTACGATAGTGACAATGAAAAGTAACGTAAAATGGCCAAGAGAGCAATAGGAAAAATTCAGTGTAGAAATAGAGGTCTGTATGCAAATTAAAACACAAAATTTCGCACTCGATTGCGAACTGGGCTGATGTCGTGTCAAAATGGAGACCTCGGCAACTCATAAATTAAATTTGGATGCCGTTAGCTTTGAAATAGTCTGTGAGCAAGGGATACTTATCTTTACCAAAACGTTAGTTGGTGTTCAGTGTAGTTATCAGAGTTGGGGCCGGCCGTTGTGGCCGAGCGGTTCTAGGCGCTTCAGTCTGGAACCGCGCGACCGCTACGGTCGCAGGTTCGAATCCTGCCTCGGGCATGGATGTGTGTGATGTCCTTAGGCTAGTTAGGTTTAAGTAGTTCTAAGTTCTAGGGGACTGATGACCTCAGATGTCCCATAGTGCTCAGAGCCATTTGAACCATTTTTTAACCAGACTTGTGAGGGTACGCAAGAGGCGTGAACAGCGTCAGATGTTGATTTATTACTGTGAAGGACGCCCAGATGTCACTTTCTGGCGTGAGGCAGCGTTATCAGCACCTGACAGACTTTGAAAATCTCATTCTCTGTCTCCATTTGCGCGGCTGACCGAATCGCGCAGTGTCCAGATTCGTGGGGGATTCGAATGAGACTGTGGCTCAGTGGTGGACTACGTGAAAAATGAGAGCAAAAGTACTCCTTGTGAAGGTTCCGGTCGACCACGTCTGACTACAAAATGGACCTTCACCGAAGTGTACACTAAGCACATCGTAACCACATCTTCACCTGCCACCTGAGAACAAGTGATGGACTCCATGCAACATTACGGTCATCCCGTACCATTGGTCGCTTAGTAACAGCAGCAGCTGTTGTAGGGAACTGCGTCCCAGGCTGCTATTAACACCACAACACAAACAGTTGTAATGGTGGCAGCCGAAGACGCATGGACTACTGACGAATGGCTTCGTGATGCATTCAGAGATGAATGGTGGTTCTACACTACCCTGGATCACCATCGTCGGGGAATGTGGCGGCGACATATTAAGAGGTCCCCTTCAAGCAATGTTTCGGAGTTACTCCTGGTGCCATGGTGTGGGAGCGCTTGAGTATGACTTAGGTCACGGTTGGTAGTGACAGAAGGAACAACAACAAAAGTAGACAAGACAGCAGACGGAAGCTTTCTGTAGTGCTAGCGCCAATGCGGAGACAATAATAACTTCTTTGGAAGCGGAGAGGACGCTGACTTCCTCTGACGGACCGACAACCGGTGGAACACGAGCGTAGACCAGCGAATCCGAACCGAACTCGACCGAACGCAGTTGGCTCGCTCTCACCAACCGTTTACACCAGAGAGAACTATACAGGGTGATTCAAAAAGAATACCACAACTTTAGGAATTTAAAACTCTGCAACGACAAAAGGCAGAGCTAAGCACTATCTGTCGGCGAATTAAGGGAGCTATAAAGTTTCATTTAGTTGTACATTTGTTCGCTTGAGGCGCTGTTGACTAGGCGTCAGCGTCAGTTGATGCTAAGATGGCGACCGCTCAACAGAAAGCTTTTTGGGTTATTGAGTACGGCAGAAGTGAATCGACGACAGTTGTTCAGCGTGCATTTCGAACGAAGTATGGTGTTAAACCTCCTGATAGGTGGTGTATTAAACGTTGGTATAAACAGTTTACAGAGAATGGGTGTTTGTGCAAAGGGAAAAGTTCTGGACGGCCGAGAACGGGTGATGAAAATGTAGCACGCATCCAGCAAGCATTTGTTCGCAGCCCAGGAAAATCGACTCGCAGAGCTAGCAGAGAGCTGCAAATTCCACAATCAACTGTATGGAGAGTCCTACAAAAAAGGTTAGTTATGAAACCTTATCGTCTGAAATTGGTTCAAGCACTGTCTGCAGCTGATAAGATTAAAAGACTCGATTTCTGTAATTTTATCCTTGCTCAAATGGAAACAGATGAATCTTTCGTTTCAAAGATTGTGTTTAGTGATGAAGCAACTTTCCACACTAACGGGAAAGTCAACCTCAGTATGAACGTGACTCGCCTAAGGTGAACGTTTTCTGTGCCATTTCAGCCAATAAAGTTTTTGGTCCCTTTTTCTTCGAAGGTGCTACTGTAACTGGACTACAGTATCTGGAGATGTTAGAGAGTTGGCTGTTCCCTCAGCTCGAACAAGAAGCACAACAATTCATATTTCAGTAGGATGGAGCGCCACCACATTGGCACTTATCTGTCCATAACTACCTGAACGTCAACTATCCGAGGCGATGGATCGGCCGCCAGGCAGCCCGTGACAGAGCACTTCATCACTGGCCTCCAAGAAGCCCTGATCTTACCCCCTGCGATTTTTTCTTCTGGGGGTATGTTAAGGATATGGTGTTTCGGCCACCTCTCCCAGCCACCATTGATGATTTGAAACGAGAAATAACAGCAGCTATCCAAACTGTTACGCCTGATATGCTACAGAGAGTGTGGAACGAGTTGGAGTATCGGGTTGATATTGCTCGAGTGTCTGGAGGGGGCCATATTGAACATCTCTGAACTTGTTTTTGAGTGAAAAAAAACCTTTTTAAATACTCTTTGTAATGATGTATAACAGAAGGTTATATCATGTTTCTTTCATGAAATACACATTTCTAAAGTTGTGGTATTCTTTTTGAATCACCCTGTAGTTCGCCTGATGTTCGTTCGCTGGCGTTCGCTCCGGTTTGAACCAGGCTTCGGAAAGACGAGGAAAATTGAGGCCTCAGTTGTCAGTGATGCGCGTCGACATTGCAGTGCGCCAACCTCGCGTGATCAATTAATGCTGTGATTGGCGGAAAAGGTCACGGATCCGAGCCACCGTAACTGACAGCCGTCCGTGCGGACGACGTGATTGCGAGAGCGCAGAGGTAGCACCTATGCCGGATAATGACCGGGTAGAGGATGTGATTGGACGCTTGCTAGGTGCTTTCTGATGCAGCCTCCGATGTCATTCCGCAAGTAGTTGTGGCGTGCAGGGCCGAGAATGGGCGGCCAGACCTCGGCACGGCAGGTATTACCTGTGCTTGACGTCACCGCTGCACGTTCCGGCGGCGACTGGCAGACTCCATTCACGAGAGTAATGCTCGCTTCTGCGCAGAGTGCTGAAATGAGCTGTCTGCTTCAATGAGGAGTCCAGCTGTCATTACTTCTCTCCAGTTCTTCACGGACTTCACTGGAATCTTTCCGCACACCTAACTGGACTAGTAGAACTCGGAAAGGAGGTGCTATGACGATCGTCTTACAAGGGGAGGCCGCCAATTGTGAAATTCAGATTCGATCCATACTGTGCATAATAAAAGCTCATAGCCAGAGGTGTAATGTGGCAAAGCACCAAGATGCACTTCTCAGCCGTTGTCGAGAAAATCGACAGTTAGAAGAAACCGTTGCGGCAGTCAGTTGCAACAATTATGCATATAATAAGTTGTTGAAAGTCATTTGTCGTGGAAAAACTGGCGACTTCGAACATCATTATGTTTTCCGCAAACAAAGTTGTATTTCACAAATGTTATTAATTGTCTTCATAATGTTAACCACGTATAGTTAACGGAAGACGTAGAAACGATATTCCGAAACGAATACGTATAGCGTAAGTCAAACGTTCGAATTAGAATAGAAACCCCACGAACACAAATTTGCTGTGGCAGGTATGAAATATAAACTCCGTTACTCGCTCGTTACACTTGAAGGACATGTTGAATGGGCCGAAATGAGCCGCCGCATAACAGCGTAGTTGCCTGGTAACTTCGAAAGAAGGTAGATGCGGTCCCTAGCGCAACTTATAACATCGTCGAAAATCAGTGCGGACGTGAGAGCTTTGGTACACCCTGTTAAAAAAACGGAAAAATGGAGGCGGTACAATTGGAGAGCGATCCGCCTTCACCAACATGCATAAGCAATTCATTAATAGTTATATATATATATATATATATATATATATATATATATATATATATATATATATATGAATTACAAAAAAATAATAATAAAAAATGTTGCATGGCGCGAGATTCGATCCGGCGACCTTCGGATTACGAACCCGAGCGCTTACCGCTGCGCCACGACGCTGTAGAACATTATTAATCGTAGAGAGTATTTCACCGCAACGGTTTCTTCTAACTGTCGATTTTCTCGACAACGGCTGAGAAGTGCATCTTGGTGCTTTGCCACATTACACCTCTGGCCATGAGCTTTTATTATGCACAGTATGAATCGAATCCGAATTTCACAATTGGCGGCCTCCCCTTGTTAGACACAGCCTGATATATTCCTTCCCTCCGCGTGGTCGATAGACACCCCCTTTGTTATGCAACTTACACCACAATCGGTCAATATAATGTTTGCTGCGCATCCCCGCAACCACCCCCTCCTCCACTAAATTCAACGAGAAAGGGTCGTCAACCTCGTTTTTAGCTGTGACTCAAGGTTAACTACGTAGAGCTTCTCCCTTACCGTATTAGAGCGCTGTTGCTATCTGACTGCCTTCAGAAAGCCCCCAGATCGGACAACTCGATCAGAACCCAACTCAGCTTACCGTCTGTACTTAGCCGCCTCCGTAACAGAATCGCCCTTCAATCTCTGCGTACGAGAGTCTTGAAGTAACAGCGAAAAGGAATGAGAGGTCCCAGTCATTCAAAAGCAAACCCGCTAGTGCCCATAGAGACTATACATTTGACTCACTTCAATCATTCGGACGAAGACTGTTCCTCCTATCGTAGCCTTCTTGAATTGGGTATTAGTACTACAACGTCACAGATGATATTTACCGTACAGGCTAGTGCCGTTTGGCTAAACTGGCACCAGTCCTCTCTCAACGCTCCTTCCATGTTATGTACTGCTTACTGTGCACTTCAACTGAAATCCGTCGTCCCACTAATCTCAACTTTCCCTTTCAAAAAACAGGAGAACTGCTCTGCATAACGCTCCATTACAACGTCGAACTCATCAATCGATTCACCGATTCCTGCACGTACGGCGAACTTTTATCAGGTGACCAGTGGTTGTTCAACATCAGCCCTCCAAATCGTGGCAATAATTGTAGGTAGAACCATCCGCAGCTTCCGACTCCATGACTTCTACCTCACTGTTTACAACCGTCCTAACCAGTTAACTAATACACTGTAATATCTTACACTAACCCTTGACCAGCAACTGACATGGAAACCTCACCTACTAACCATCCGACAGAAAACCACAATAGATTAAAACTCCTGTTTGAACTTGGCGCTTACATCCCAGAACTACCTCCGCACCGAGAAAATGATGATCTGACCCATCCTCCTATTCAAATTTTACATGTATTTCCACCCGCTTCACATCAAATTCCCACCTCTCTGCACTCACACTGGACATCTTCGAACAGTCTAATAATTCACAAATTCGAATCCAATAATCCCTCTCTCTCTTCTTTTAATTCTCATTCTAGTAAACCGCTGTGTCTATATCGGCACATTCCACCAACCCTACAGCTGGACTCTCTCCTCTTCAACTTTTGTTGACAGTACAGCGCTTCATCACAGTTTTTACATCGTGTTTTAAATATATTCTTTGTTTTTGTTTTACTTTTTAGCTTTCTTGTTTTAAATTTTAAAAAAAACATGAAAATCAAGTTTCTTTTATTAAAACCTTCATTAAAATCATCCTCACAAAATTTAAAATTATTTGTAAACGTCTCACCTTTTACTTTGTTGTTTTTCGCCTTTGTGTATGTCCCATCCTTGTCACACTAGACCTGTAACTTTGTTCATATCTGTATAACGACCAAGGCATGTCTACAGATGAATAAAACTACTACCACCCTTATATATCCTTTGAAGAGCTGATTAATGGTACCACCGACAGTCCACACTCACCCAAGGTATATAAAACTTGGGCGAGGGGGGGTGATATAACAGTGAAGAAAAAAAATCTTCTGGTGATAGTGTTGCGAAATCATAGGTGGAAACACTAGTGCCAACGCAAGTATGGGCGTGGCCTACTCGGACTGTACAATGGTTAAGTTGGCTGCTAGCGAACAGCGCGAAATTTGAGACAAAATCTGGAAAAGATTTTCAATTGCCACCGCAGGTTTAGTTAGAATGTGAGTTCAGTGTATCTGATAGGATTCCACGGATAGAATTTCAGATTATTGCATCTTCCTTGATTCTATCCAACCTGATCCATTCACTTCATTCCAGAGCGTACAATTCATCTCAAAAGATTTCACAGCTTCCTCTGCAAGAGTTTCCCTCGATGGTCTCTCCCAATGGCAACGAAGTGGTCACAACTGGAGGCTCACTCAGACACCTTACAGCCGAAGTACGAACCGAACTCCGTTTTAATTTGCAGGTCTGAGAAATGACATCTAAAGCTCGTCCTAGGAGACTCAAAACTCCCCTGCTTTCGATCTCGGTTTGCTACTTCTTCACTCCAGCCCCGGTGTCGTACGTGCCATCCGATTACAGAACGGTGACGAACATTAATCAGGACCTGCGTCACTTTCTTACCCGGCATTGGCCGTAGTATGCTTGCTGCAATACGGATGTCTCTAAAGTGAAGCGGGTGCGGGATACTCCATCCTAAGGGGCTCCGGAACGCCCTATACTTGCAATGTTAAAATAACGCTTATAAATTACATCTTTCCTCACAAAGTATTTGAGGTAGGAAGTTGAACTTTTTACAGATTATTTATTGGAATATGGGCTACAACTTAACACAGAGATTTTACAAAATTTTAGTTCAGTTATTAAAGATGATTTTTTTTTCAATTGTAATGAAAATTCACAACATTTTTTTGCAATTTTTTATTTATATATTCACAAATATACAGTTTTTTGGAAAAAGGCTGTGTTAAATTATGCAGAAGGTACTGTGTAACATTTACTGAAAGTTTGAAACAAATATGTTTGGAAGATCCTTAGAAAACATGTAATTAGTATGAGAAAATAAAAGTTTTGGGAATCGAGCGACAAAGATTGGATTAACTTTTTAGTGCATTCCAGGTCCATAGGATGGATTATCTTCATCCTCTGCAAACTCCTCCTCCAGCTTCCTCTTGGTCCTCCTCCTGTTTACTCTTGCTTGTATTTCTAGACTCTTTACAGCCCTGTCTGCAGCCCGAAGGCGTTCCTTGTCTAAAGCAAGCATCGCTCGTACCATGTTAGAACCTATCTTCATTCCCATATTTCTAAATACCTTGGCTTTCCAACATTTCTCCTTTTCTTAAAAGCCTTCAGAGGATTTCTAATAACTTTACTTTTACTCATTATTATACTTCAACAAAACAGAGACTCAAGAAACAGAATTAATTACGAATATTTTCGAGATAACGACAGAGTAAATAAACATGAAACAATCGACAATCACACCAGCGATATATATTGAACCATCACAGGTTAGCCACAACACATACTTTATCTCACATCACTAACATGTACCTGATGAACACGGACGTTAATAATAACACCATTTGACAGCAGTTTAACAGCGCCACAGTGGGTCACGCCCATGTAGAACACATTTCAAAAAAAATTTAAAAATAGTTGTAGTCTTCGGAATTGAATAAATTATATATCTATTAAAAGGTAATAGTCTGCAGATTCAGAAAACGCAAAAAAGTAAAAATTGAACTTTTCATGATTTTGAGCCTTTCCGGAGCCCCTTAAGCACCTCTAGCGGCGTACACCAAATGTTTGCACTGCCACCCGGATCGCCTGTCTACACGGCGGAGTTACTTGGCATCAGGGAGGCTATTTATTGTGGTACTCCGACTTCCCGACTCGTATTGATCCTCACGGTTTTCCAAAGTGTGCTGCAGAAACTACTACATCCGGCTTTTGATAAACAGAGTAACGGACACGTCTTCGAAGCCGTAATAAACCTGCTGACATTACGCATTGACGTCCGCTTACGTCGGGTAAAAGGACATCATGGCATTCTCCATAACGAAACTGTTGACCGCTCCACTAAGAGGAGCAGTACGGAAGCACAGTTCCACCCAACACCAATCCGCTATACGGACTTCATCTCGACGGTCAAGAAAGCTGCTGGAATTGTGAATGGCACGAACCGCAGCACTATTAAGGCGGCCGCCTGTCGCCGTACAACCGAACGTCTCTTCTCGGCTGTGGTTCACCTCGGTGCAGCTTTGTAGACGTCGTGTGACCTTTCCCATCAGGCTGGGACACGGCTGTTACCCCACCCCCTTATAACGGTTGAAGGTCATCGGTTCTGGACACTGTGATCAGGACACAAGGGCTGTGGTGGATCTGAACCACGTGATGTTAGCGTGTACCAACTACTCATCCGCATAGGCGGTCTTCTATACGATCATTTCATTTACAAAAAACCGGTTGCGAGGGGCTACCCCCTTCCTACAGTCGTAGCTGATTTGCTTTACCACTTCGATATTCAGAAGATGCAGGTATCCAGCCTTGACCTATAAATTGCGTGCATCTTGTCCTGCCATGGGACCAGCCCGGTTCACAAACTTCACTCTAGTGTCCAGGTCCTGTTCTTGTTCCGGCTTTGACTTCCTGCCAGTATCTTCTGACCCCACCAAGAAGTGCCTGTTTATGCTCTTCAGATAATGGTCCTCTCCGTCTTTTGGACGTTGATGTCATTTTAAAACCTTGGTAGTTGCTCACCTATCTTCTAAATTTGTTCCTGCCAGGAATTACTCTCTCTGAGATACCAACCTGCCTAAGATCTTTCTCACATTCTTCGAACCATCTTGGCCTTGTTTTCTTAGATTGGATGAAACTCCATATTCTTTTCGTTAGTCGGTCACCGTCCATCCTCATCAGATGACCGTAAAATAACAATCGTCTCTTCTTAATGGATGCTGTGATAGGTTCTGTCTTGCTGTACAAGTCCTCATTTGCTCTCATTCCCCATTGTCTATCAACCCATCTATTACCTAGGATTTTCCTTAATATCCTTCGCTCTCGCTTTTCCAGCCACTCAGCTTGACCTTGTCTATTCACGCTCAAAGTTTCGGGCGCATATAAGCCCTCAGGTTTTACAACTGTATTATAATGTCGGAACTTGGCCCTTATACTCATAGACTTTTTGCTACAGATATTCTGTGTCAGTTGGTATGCTTGGTCTAACTTCCTCATCCTGACATTAAAACGGCTCTGAACTCTATGGGACTTAACATCTGAGGTCATCAGTCCCCTAGTACTTAGAACTACTTAAACCTAACTAACCTAAGGACATAACACACATCCATGCCCGAGACAGGATTCGAACCTGCGACCGTAGCGGTCGCGCGGTTCCAGACTGATGCAACTAGAACCGCTCGGCCACACCGGCCGGCTCCTGACATTAATTGCTTCTTCTTCTAATCTATTCTCCTGGATTACTTCACCGAGATACCTGAAATTCTTAACTCGTCCGATTTTTCCCAAATTGCTGATCATACATTCAGGTCCATCACAGATGTTCGTCATATATTTTGTTTTTTGAATAGAGATCTGGAGTCCAATTTTTTCAGCAATTTTTGACAGCCTATTGATCTTGTTGACTGCTGACTGTATGTTTTTAGCCAAAAAGGCCAGGTCATCCGCAAAGGCCAAGCAGTCAATGTACACCCGTTTGTTCTTAGGACCAAGTCTGAACCGCTCTTCATTTGTTTCTTCTTGGGCTAACAACTTTCTCCACTCTCGAATGACACAGTTGAAAAGGAGAGAGGATAGTCCATCTTCTTGTCTTACGCCCGTTCAGATTGTAAAGGGTTCTGATATTTCACTCATAAATTTTATTTTTGACTTAGTGAGAGTTTGATCAGTTTTCTTGAAGTATCATCCACCCCAAACTCTTTGTGTTTTTACCTGACATTAAGAATTTTTTTTTCATCATTCTTCTAACTGATTTGACGCGGCCCGCCCCGAATTCTTCTCTTGTGCCAACCTCTTCATCTCAGAGTAGCACTTGCATCCTACGTCCTCAATTATTTCCTGGATGTATTCCAATCTCTGTCTTTCACTACAGTTTTTGTCCTCTACATCTCCCTCTAGTACCATGGAAGTCATTCCGTCATGTCTTAACAGATGTCCTATCATGCCGTCCCTTCTCCTTATCAGTGTTTTCCACATACTCCTTTCCTCTCCGATTCGGCGCAGAACCTCCTCATTCCTTACCTTATCAGTCCACCTAATTTTCAACATTCGTCTGTAGCACCTGCGAATCAAATTCTTGATTGTTACCACACTTGGACCGGTTGTCTTCAGCTTGGAATCGGTCGCAAACTTTCTTTGAGCCGCAGCTGGGAGGCCTTCAAAAGAGCTACACGTTCAGGAACGCTGTACCGTGACATTTTCACGTGCAAATGGCCAACTACTACAAGGCGCGTGCGCAGGCGCATACTAATTCCCATCATGCCCCGCGGCCAAACGTGCAGTTTGAGCGTCCTAACGCAAACCGTTCAAAAATTATAACGATTTCAATTCATATAGTTCAATAATTGTCCGGCTTTCAGTTGTAAGTACCCGTGGATGTCATTCTCCTCTGGAACTTCGAACCCAGGGTTGTATTTTTTTTTTTAATTTATACAACGGCCTTACCTTTGCAGTTGACGGTCTTATCATTGTTCTGTTGTGAAAATTGCACTGATGTTAAACTGGCGCTGTTGTAACTACTGGCGTTCGTCTTTTGGGTTTTACGTGAAGAACTTACGTTTGTACATCGAACTTTTTTATTTTCCTACTGTGCAAATTACAGTTACGTTAATATGGCAGTCTTGTAACTATTGTTGGGTGTATGGTCTTTGCTGCCAAAAACAGACAAATAAGTGGCCCCAGGGTGACGGGCATGTGAATGGCGCACGAGTCGCGGCCCCTGCACAGACGCGCCGCCTGGTGCAGGCAGAACAAAGGGCCCGTCCACTCCAGTCCGGGCAGGTGCTGATCGTAAACAAGCCAGTCGCGACCGCTCCGGCTGCTAATTGCGCGTAACGGGACTGTCGCGAAACGTCATAAACACTGCTCTGCTGCGACTGTTTTACAGCGGCAACCGTTGGCCCTCATCATCTGCACGTACCTCCCACACCTCCTCCCCACAGATATCAACGTCAAGTCGACCGTACTGCAAGGTGCTAGTAAGAACTAGGAAGATTGGAGATGGAACAGAAGCAGGAGTTGGGGAACGAAATCGGTTGTGTCCTAATCCAAAGGAAACGTTCCATCATTTACCTTAACCGCTTCATGGCCGATGCGTCACGTATCTGCCACTAAAATAATAGCCGGCCGAAGTGGCCGTGCGGTTAAAGGCGCTGCAGTCTGGAACCGCAAGACCGCTACGGTCGCAGGTTCGAATCCTGCCTCGGGCATGGATGTTTGTGATGTCCTTAGGTTAGTTAGGTTTAACTAGTTCTAAGTTCTAGGGGACTAATGACCTCAGCAGTTGAGTCCCATAGTGCTCAGTGCCATTTGAACCATTTGAACTAAAATAATAAGGAGTTTTGAGTGTTGGGAAAAAAGGAAGGAAGGAAGATTGAACTTTAACGTACCGTCGAGAATGAGGTAATCAGAGACGGAGCTCAAGCTCGGATTGTGTCAAGGATGGGGACAGATATCGGCCGTGCCCTTTCAAAGGAACCACCCTGGCACTTGCCTAGTGCGATTTGGAGAAATCACCGAAAACCTAAACCTGGATGTCTGGACGCGGTGTTGAACCAACATTCTCCCGAATGCCAGATACAAAGGCCCCATATACGTCTAGCGCTACAATCTAGTGAGAAGCTGTGGAAACTTGGAGACAAATGGGGCTGATTACATACAGAAGGCTGTGAGCAGTTATCTGGGGCGGCGTGTGTTTATAGCTGGCACAATGCATTTGTTTCACGGAAAGCAGATCACCATCTTGTACGTTCTAATAATATCTGGATGTGTAATTGTGTTTCCTTATACGTTACAGACATTGTTTTGAAATATTGCTACACTCCTCAGCAATTTTGCTGGTTTGTACATCTTTCATAGTCAGTGGGACGAATATACTCCAGCACACAGAAATTATCCACAAAGTACGAGCGTCCAGCCCTGTGTTAAATGAAAGGAAATGAAGCTAGAAAGAGCACAGTATGAACAATCACTGTGATACGATATACATTAATAATAATTATAATAATATACAGGGTGTTTCCGTAAGAGCGTGCAAAAATTTAGGACGGCTTGGAGGATGTTCCACTGAACAGTTTGACATAGGGAACCTGGGGTCGAAGAAGCCAGCTTAAGGAGATAATAGGAATGAAATCACATTACTGGGTACTTTTTTATTTACATTAGTTACAGCTAACTGCAAATACCAACACTGACATAATGAACGTACCATTTGTATTGTATTTTACAAAATGTGCTAAACTGACGGCCATCAACCTCAATCCAAGCATGGCATCGGCGAACAGAATTCTGACGTACCCTGATTTGTACCCCTGGTGTGTTTCGGATCACATCACAGGCAGAATTCTGGCAACTAATTCCATCTCCTTATCCGCTGGGGACTCATACACAAGTGACTTTAGATATCTCCATAGCAAATAATCAAGGGGATTTTTGGTCAGGTGACCTCGCAGACCGTGGAACAGAACCTCCTCCACCAATCCAGCGACCAGGAAACACAGCACTGAGATGATTGCGGACATCCACACTGAAGTGAGGCGGTGCACCGTCACGTTGTATCCACATCCTCCCGCGAACAACCAAGGCTACGTTCTCCAGCAACTCAGGTAGAACTCTTTGCACGAACCTCAAGCAGAGGTGGCCATTCAGACGACCAGGTAGACTTCCTAGTAATCGGGCTCGTCCTTCTTGTTTCCTCGCAGGAAATATAGAATGTTCCTGTGAATAAACAGCACAGTACGTGTACAATTGTACGCGTGTTAGCTGTAAATATACTGGAAAACACTAATGCTAGACAAAGAGGTAGACAAGTTTTCTTCCATATCTCATTCAGTTTGCTTCTCCGACCCCATTTTCCCTACCTCAACTTGTTCGATGGAGCATTCTCTATGTCCTCTTACATTTTTACACGCTCTTACGGAAACACCCTGTATACATTAATACGAGGGCCGTTCAGAAAGTAACCTCCGGTTGATTTAAAAAAATACACCAAGTTAAATAAAAATATTTTAATATATTCATCTTACAACTACATCTTTGCACTATTTTTCTACATAGTCTCCATAGCGATTGAGGCACTTATCGTATCTCTTCACAAGCTTTGAAATTCCTTCTGCATAAAAATCACCCGCTTGTGCCTGGAGCCAGCCTGTGACCGCATCTTTGAGCTCTTCGTCGTCATCAAACCGCTGTGACCCGAGCCATTTCTTCAAATGCATGAAGAGGTGATAATCACTTGGCGCCAGGTCTGGGCTGTAAGGTGGACGGTTGATAACGTCCCACTTGAAGGACTCGAGAAGGGCCGTTGTTCTGCGAGCAGAGTGAGGACGGGCGTTATCGTGCAAAAAAACGATACCGGAAGTCAGCATACCACGGCGTTTGTTCTGTATAGCCCGTCGTAACTTTTTATTGTTTCACAGTACACGTCTTGATTAATGGTCGTACCACGTTCCGTGAATTCAACCGACAACACCCCTTTGGCATCCCAAAACACCGTTGCCATCAGTTTTCTGGCAGAAAAATCTTGCGAGGCTTTTCTTGGTTTGGTAGGCGAATTTGAATGTGCCCACATCTTTGATTGTTCTTTTGTCTCAGGGTTCACGTACTTAATCCAGGTTTCGTCACCGGTCACGATTCTGTTTAACAATGGTTCTCCTTCGTCCTCATAACGTGACAGAAAGTCTAATGCAGAGGCCATTCTTTGAGTTTTGTGGTGGTCGGTAAGAATTTTGGGCACCCATCGTGCACAGAACTTACGGTAACCCAATCTTGCTGTCACTATCTCGTACAAGAGAGTCTTAGAAATCTGTGGAAAACCAGTAGACAACTCTGACATTGAGAAACGTCGATTTTCACGAACTTTTGCATCAACTGTCTGAACGAGTTCGTCAGTCACCAATGATGGTCTATCACTCCTCTCTTCATCATGAACATTTTCTCATCCACTTTTAAATAAACGTACCCATTCACGGACAACTCCTTCACTCATAACTCTTGGTCCGTACACGGCACAAAGCTCACGATGAATAGCTGTTGCAGAATATCATTTGGCTGTAAAAAACCTTATGACAGCACGCACTTCACATTTGGCGGGGTTTTCTATTGCAGCACACATTTCAAACTGCCACAAAAACTAAACTAGCGCAGGTACGACGTTCACTCGACCACGGCTTGATGCCGACTGACCTGTTGAGTGCGTGAACGCACAGATGGCGTCGCTACTCCCCCCACAACCCGCACTGTGACCAATCGGAGGTAACTTTCTGAACCGCCCTCGTATAAATACGATAAAATTTATAATAATAAAACAGCCTCCAGTCACAAATACAAGTGAAACGCTCTCGTTGAATCTAAAACTAGATTTACAAGAAATTAAGAAAGTAGAGAGAAAGATTATTAGAAAAATTCTGGGACCACGATACATTCAAGATGGTTACAGGCTGCAAATCATTGCGACAATATGAAAAGTATCAAACATCGAAACTGACATCAGAAAGAGACCCATGAAGTTCTATGAACACCTAGTCAAATTACTTGGATACAGACTCACTAAACGTGGCATCCCTTGAAGCATCGGTACCTTGGGTAACTGAAGTTAAGGATTTGACAAAAGCAAAAATTGACGTAACAAACATATCAGACAGGGATACTTTCAGAAACAGAATGGAAGAGTGGAAGTTTATTGCAGAGGTGGAACCAAAACCATACCGACCAAAGTGGGCCGAAGAAAGAAAGAAGGCCTTCGGGCAGAAAATGGAGAAATATTGGGAAAATAAGAAGCATTCAATCTGTACATTGAGCAAGCAGTAAAGGAAACAAAAGAAAAATTCGGAGTAGGAATTAAAATCCATGGAGAAGAAATAAAAGCCGGCCGCGGTGGCCGTGCGGTTGTAGGCGCTGCAGTCCGGAGCCGCGCTGCTGCTACGGTCGCAGGTTCGAATCCTGTCTCGGGCATGGGTGTGTGTGATGTCCTTAGGTTAGTTAGGTTTAAGTAGTTCTAAGTTCTAGGGGACTGATGACCACAGCAGTTGAGTCCCATAGTGCTCAGAGCCATTTGAACCATTTTTGAGAAGAAATAAATACTTTGAAGTTCGCCGATGACATTGTAATTCTGTCAGAGACAGCAAAGGACCTGGAAGAGCAGTTGAACGGAATGGACAATGTCTCGAAAGGAAGATATAAGATGAACATCAACAAAAGCAAAACGAGGATAATGGAATGTAGTCGAATTAAATCTGGTGATGCTGAGGGAATTAGATTAGGAAATGAGATACTTAAAGTAATAAAGGAGTTTTGCTATTTGGGGAGCAAAATAACTGACGATGGTCGAAGTAGAGAGGATATAAAATGTAGACTGGCAATGGCAAGGAAAGCGTTTCTGAAGAAGAGAAATTTGTTAACATCGAGTTTAGATTTAAATGTCAGGAAGTCGTTTCTGAAAGTATTTGTATGGAGTGTAGCCATGTATGGAAGTGAAACGTGGACGATAAATAGTTTAGACAAGAAGAGAATAGAAGCTTTCGAAACGTGGTGCTACAGAAAAATGCTGAAGATTAGATGGGTAGATCATATAACTAATGAGGAGGTATTGAATAGAATTGGGGAGAAGAGAAATTTATGGCACAACTTGACTAGAAGAAGGGATCGGTTGGTAGGGCATATTCTGAGGCATCAAGGGATCACCAATTTAGTATTGGAGGGCAGCGTGGAGGTAAAAAATCGTAGAAGGAGACCAAGGGATGAGTACACTAAACAGATTCAGAAGGATGTTCAAAAAATGGTTCAAATGGCTCTGAACACTATGGGACTCAACTGCTGTGGTTATCAGTCCCCTAGAACTTAGAACTACTTAAACCTAACTAACCTAAGGACAGCACACACATCCATGCCCGAGGCAGGATTCGAACCTGCGACCGTAGCAGTCGCACGGTTCCGGACTGCGCGCCTAGAACCGCGAGACCACCGCGGCCGGCTCAGAAGGATGTAGGTTGCAGTAGGTACTGGGAAAAAGCTTGCACAGGATAGAGTAGCATGGAGAGAAGCATCAAACCAGTCTCTGGACTGAAGACAACAACAACAACAAGAACCCTAAGAAGGATTAAGAATCACCTGCTTATCGTTCTCCAGTGGGGACATTAGATAATAATAATAATAATAAAAATAATAATAATAACACCCTCCAATTACCGAAATATTCTCATATTACATGAAAAGAGCACGTGGAAGCGCGTACGGCATTCAGCTGTTTCGCTCGTCTCGTTCACCTTCCGACCAGGTGCAACAGCTTTGTCGCGGCAGACCGGAGTGTATTTGTGTCGGATGCACTCCGGCCTTTGCATTACCGTCCATCCGCTGCAGCGCGCACACCCCGCCGCCGTGTCTTTAATAACCCACCCGCGCGCACCCACGGCTCCTGCGCTCACCTTGGAACACAGCCGGCCGACCGAGGGACTAATTGTCCGCTCCGCTGAGCGCTACGTCACGCCGCGCCGTGGCGCCGCCGCCGGAACAGACGCCGGCCGGAGCCGGCGTGGGCGGCGGCGACAAATTCGCGCTGCCGGCCGACGCGCGACTCAGCGGACCAGTGGAGTACACGCAGGCCCACGCACAGCCGTGGGTGGCGAGAACAGAATGCGACCGCCACCGCCGCTGTTACCTGCGGCGAGAATAATCGCTCACGCGTCGAGTCCGGAACGTCCGCGCTCAGTCTCCGCTCGCCGCAGAGGTGCGTGCTGTTTGTTGCGTTCCATTTGCGTCACAGTCCAATTTGTCTCCGCGTAAGTGTGAGTGATAGGCGAGATCGTGATATACACGCCTACACAGTCCTAATTTCTATACTGCCTTCGCGTGTAGTAGCGGAACGATTCCGTCTTTTATTTTCGTCTGTTCTTCTGACGTAATACACTACTGGCCATTAAAATTGCTACACCACGAAGATGACGTGCTACAGACGTGAAATTTAACCGACAGCAAGAAGGTACTGTGATATGCAAATGATTAGCTTTTCAGAGCATTCACACAAGGCTGGCGCCGGTGGTGACATCTACAACGTGCTGACATGCGGAAAGTTTCCAACCGATTTCTCATATACAAACAGCAGTTGACCGGCGTTGCCTGGTGAAACGTTGTTGTGATGCCTCGTGTAAGGAGGAGAAATGCGTATCATCACGTTTCCGACTTTGATAAAGGTCGGATTGTAGCCTATCGCGATTGCGGTTTATCGTGTCGCGACATTGCTACTCGCGTTGGTCGAGATCAGTGGACGTGAACGTTACATTTCAGATGTGTTACGACCCATGGCTCTACCCTTCATTCGATCCCTGCGAAACCCTACATTTCAGCAGGATAATGCACGACCGCATGTTGCAGGTCCTGTACGGGCCTTTCTGGATACAGAAAATGTTCGACTGCTGCCCTGGTCAGCACATTCTCCAGATCTCTCACCAATTGAAAACGTCTGGTCAATGGTGGCCGAACAACTGGCACGTCACAATACGCCAGTCACTGCTCTTGATGAACTGTGATATCGTGTTGAACCTGCATGGGCAGCTGTACCTGTACACGCCATCCGAGCTCCTTTTGACTCAATACCCAGGCGTATCAAGGCCGTTATTACGGCCAGAGGTGGTTGTTATGGGTACTGATTTCTCAGGATCTATGCACTCAAGTTGCGTGAATATGTAATCACATGTCAGTTCTAGTATAATATATATATGTCCAATGAATACCCGTTTATCATCTGCATTTCTTCTTGGTGTAGCAGTTTTAATGGCCAGTACAGAATATAGACTGAGAGTAAATCGAAGACAGACGAAAGCAATTAGAAGTAGCATAAATGAAAACAGCAAGAAATTTAAACATCAGGATTCATGATCACAATTACATGATCTTCCGAATGGAATGAAGAGTCTAATGAGTACAGAATATGGATTGAGAGTAAATCAAAGGAAGACGAAACTAATGACAAGTAGCAGAAATGAGAATAACGAGAAACTTGACATCAAGGCTGATCGTCACGAAGTAGATGAGGTCAAGGAATTCTGCTACCTAGTCACCAAAATAATGAATGGCGGACGGAGCAAGGAGGACATCAAAAGCAGACCAGCACTGGTAAAAAGGGCATTCCTGGCCAAGAGAAGTCTACTAGTTTTTACTGAGAGAAAATTTTTTTTCCTGCTGAACAAAACATGCTGGTAATATATTTAACCACACGAACAAAGCTTTGATCAATGATGAGGAATTAAAATTTTATGTAAGAGTGATAATCGAATAAAACGTACCGAGCGAGGTGGGACAGCGGGAAGAAACTGGATTCCTATTCGTTCGGCCACCTAGGGTTACGGTTTTCATAATTTTTCTGTATCGCTTAGGGTGAACACTGAGATGGTTCCTTTGACCTTTCCTCCCTGGATCCTTCCTCTATCCGAGTTTGTGTTCTGTCGCTAATCATCTCCTTGTTTTAAATATGAGGTACAATGTTCTTATCCAAGTCATGATGCATTCTGCATCCATGTGCTTTGATGATGTGTAAGAATAATCAGTGAGTTAAAGTACTGTGCCAGTTATGCTTACTTTCTGGCTATAATTAAGGCTGTTTCCTTCTAGTATGATTAAAGGTCCGATGATGATCTTGTAGACTGGAATCGTGCATCACAGTACATTCACTCAGGAGCTGTCAGTGTGTTTACCAACATAGCTTTGATAAATAGAAAAACAGTTGAAAAAATGCCAGGTTTTTTATCGGTAGCTGTGGAGTCCATTTTGCGACTCACTGACGCGGCGGATCTGTGTGCAGGAAGGCTCGCCTGTGTCGAATGCAGAGCAGAGCATGGCGGAAGAGTGGCAGGCAGTGACGTCATCCTGCGGCGAGCCGCGACAGGCGATCCGGCTAACGGGCAGTTCCAGTGCCGGCAGGATCTGCATCAGGATCAGGATCAGGATCAGGTGGCGGGCAGCGGCTGCTGCGTGTCCACCAGAGAGCCGCGTGCGAGGGTCCAGTTTCAGCGACACCCGCCCCCACTTACGGCTCTCTGCAGTTTCGTCGTAGGGTGAACGACACTGCGGCAGAACTAGCAGAACAAAACGCTACTGCCACATTTCGAATAGAATCTGCATTTATTTCGTGGATGCTGAGTCGTGAGCTGTGTCAAAACCATAAAGGGAAGTCCAGAATGAGATTTTCACTCAGCAGCGGAGTGTGCGCTGATATGAAACTTCCTGGTTGATTAAAACTGTGTGCCGGATCGAGACTTGCCCGCGAAAGGCAAAGGTCCCGAGTTCGAGTCTCGATCCGGCACACAGTTTTAATCTACCAGGAAGTTTCATATCAGCGCACACTCCGCTGCAGAGTGAAAATGTCATTCTGGAAACATCCCCCAGGCTGTGGCTAAGCCATGTCTCCGCAATATCCTTTCTCCCAGAAGTGCTAGTTCTGCAAGGTATGCGGGAGAGCCTCTGTGATGTTTGGAAGATAGGAGGCGAGGTACTGGCGGAATTAAAGCTGTGACGACAGGTCGTGAATCATGCTTGGATAGCTCAGATGGTAGAGCACTTGCCCGTGAAAGGAAAAGGTCCCACGTTCGAGTCTCGGTCCGGCACACAGCTTTAATCTGCCAGGAAGTTTCATAAAAGGAAATGTTTTAAATGTGGTTACAGAAAGATGCTGAGATTTAGGTCGACTCTAAAGATAAAAATGAAACTTTCCGTAGGGCCACCAAGGATAAGAAAACGCTAACTAGAACAAGAAACACGACGATGGAATTCGGTTGAGACATCGGACTTGGTTGTTCAGTACAGGGTGCCAAATCAAACCTGTTTCAGCCGTCTAATTTCCAAACCGTTATTTGCCTACTAGTTTCGGCGATTTACTAGCCATCTTCAGACCCCGTGACCGACGAGTAGGAAGATTCCAACAGATACCAGATACCAGTCTTTGAATTCTGGCCCCTATTTTGACCGGAACCGAGTTTGGAATCTTCCTACACGTCGGTCGGGAGGCCTGAAGGTGGCGTAGTAAATCGCCGAAACTGGCAGCCAAAGTAACAGTTTGGAAATTAGACGGCTGAAAGGTGTTTGATCTGACATCCTGTAATGGAGAATACGTGCGGTAGTACTAGAGGGAGCCACAGACATCAAAAATTACACGGCACGTCAGAGACAGAAATATCTCGAAGAAATAAATGAGGATGTTGATTATAAGTGCTATTCTGAGACAAAGGGAATGACAGAGGAGAGAAAGTTATAGCTAGCTTTTGAAACCACTCAGAACAGTTTAGAGAAAAATCTGATCCTTATTTCTTTAACTCGTGCTGTTACTCGGAAAATCTCGTGCGTAGTAAAGACAAGAATCTCAACCAGTTCGCTAAAGAGGAAAATTCCGTTTTATGTAGAACACTCCATACAGGTTGTTTCCGTAAGAGCATGCAAAAATGTAACAAGACATAGAGAATGTCCCAGTAAATAACTTGAGGTAGGGAACCTGGGGACGGAGAAGCCAGCTTAAGGAGATGCGGAAGAAAACTTCTCTACCGCTTGTCTAGCATTACTGTTTTCCAGCTTATTTACAACTAACATGCGTACGAGTTTACACTTAGTATACTGTTTATTTACATGTACATTCTTTATTTCGTGCAAGGAAATAAAGAGGCCGAGCCCGATTACAAGGAAGTCACAATGTAGGTTTTCCTTACTGTTCTTGTCCATAAGGTAGCTCTGTCGTACCGTCTTTACATTGTCCCATGACAAAGAGTGCTGTGAATCAACGACAGACCCTTTCATTACTCAGTGCCATTTAGAGGCGTACAGAGCAATGCGAAGGAGCTGGGTTGGAAGAGGCGGTCCTGTTCCATTGCCTACTATGTCATCTGACCAGAATCCCCTGGATTATTTCCTATGGCGATATTTAGAGTCACTTTCCTATGGATACGGAGATGGAATGAGTGGCCAGAACTGCAGCTGTTTGTGATGTGATTCGAAACATAACAGGGATATTTGCCAGGGTGCGTCGGAATCTTGTTCGCCGATGACATGCTTACATTGAAGCTGATGGCCGTCAGTTCCAGCCCATTTTGTGAGATACAGTACAGATGGTGCGTCCATTGTGTCAGGGATGGTATTTGAAGTTAACTGTAATCAATGTACGAGGGCAGTTCAATAAGTAATGCAACACATTTTTTTTCTCGGTCAATTTTGGTTGAAAAAACCGGAAATTTCTTGTGGAATATTTTCAAACATTCCCGCTTCGTCTCCTATAGTTTAATTGACTTCCGACAGGTGGCAGCGCTGTACGGAGCTGTTAAAATGGCGCCTTAACGGATGTGCGTTGCAAACAACGGGCAGTGATCGAGTTTCTTTTGGCGGAAAACCAGGGCATCTCAGATATTCATAGGCGCTTGCAGAATGTCTACGGTGATCTGGCAGTGGACAAAAGCACGGTGAGTCGTTGGGCAAAGCGTGTGTCATCATCGCCGCAAGGTCAAGCAAGACTGTCTGATCTCCCGCGTGCGGGCCGGCCGTGCACAGCTGTGACTCCTGCAATGGCGGAGCGTGCGAACACACTCGTTCGAGATGATCGACGCATCACCATCAAACAACTCAGTGCTCAACTTGACATCTCTGTTGGTAGTGCTGTCACAATTGTTCACCAGTTGGGATATTCAAAGGTTTGTTCCCGCTGGGTCCCTCGTAGTCTAGCCGAACACCATAAAGAGTAAAGGAGAACCATCTGTGCGGAATTGCTTGCTCGTCATGTGGCTGAGGGTGACAATTTCTTGTCAAAGATTGTTACAGGCGATGAAACATGGGTTCATCACTTCGAACCTGAAACAAAACGGCAATCAATGGAGTGGCGCCACACCCACTCCCCTACCAAGAAAAAGTTTAAAGCCATACCCTCAGCCGGTAAAGTCATGGTTACAGTCTTCTGGGACGCTGAAGGGGTTATTCTGTTCGATGTCCTTCCCCATGGTCAAACGATCAACTCTGAAGTGTATTGTGCTACTCTTCAGAAATTGATGAAACGACTTCAGCGTGTTCGTAGGCACAAAAATCAGAACGAACTTCTCCTTCTTCATGACAATTCAAGACCTCACACAAGTCTTCGCACCCGAGAGGAGCTCACAAAACTTCAGTGGACTGTTCTTCCTCATGCACCCTACAGCCCCGATCTCGCACCGTCGGATTTCCATATGTTTGGCCCAATGAAGGACGCAATCCGTGGGACGCACTACGCGGATGATGAAGAAGTTATTGATGCAGTACGACGTTGGCTCCGACATCGACCAGTGGAATGGTACCGTGCAGGCATACAGGCCCTCATTTCAAGGTGGCGTAAGGCCGTAGCATTGAATGGAGATTACGTTGAAAAATAGTGTTGTGTAGCTAAAAGTTTGGGGAATAGCCTGGTGTATTTCAATGTTGAATAAAACAACCCCTGTTTCAAAAAAAATATGTGTTGCATTACTTATTGAACTGCCCTCGTAAATAAAAAATACACAGTAGCGTGATTTTATTCCTATAATATCCTTGAGGTAGCTTCTCCGACCGCAGGTTTCCTACCTCAAATTGCTCCGAGGAGCATCTTCTACGTTCTGTTAAATTTTTGCACGCTGTTTCGGGAACGCGCTGTATAGCTACAGGGCCAATTGCCTTGCCGTAGTGGTACCCCAAACTCCTCTCAGATTACTGAAGCTGGCTAGTACTCGGATGGGTGACCATCCGGTTGTGCCGGGCGCTGTTAACAATTGGGTCGCCCTCAGCCCTCGTGAGGCATATTGAGGAGCTACTTGACCGAGAAGTAGCGGCTGTGTTCTCGCAAACTGACAGCGGTCGGAGAGCGGTGCACTGACCACGGGCCCCTCCGTGCCCGCATCCAGTGACGCCCAGGGTCCGACGCCGACGATGACACCTCTGTCGGTCGATAACGCTGGACCTTCAAGGCTTGTTTATCATTAAACGACTAACACCGTCATCTGGTCGATGTTGCAAGCTGCCTGTCTAGCAGCTTGCAGCGACAACAGATTTTTTTTTTTCAGTATTTCATATAATCATTGTTCGAATTTAAAAATTTAAAATGCTGTGATAATCTGTTTATTAAGAGGTATAATCTAACGTTGAAGGTTAGAAAGTGTATACCGAGATATGTTTCGAGGCCTCGTAGTTCACGGGGCGCAAAAATCCAGACTATATTCATCCATTATTTGAGAATGAGAGCATATAGCTACTTTCAACTGTAACGTCCCCTTAAAAAAATTATGAGTGACTGTGCTAGTAAACCTCTTTCGTTATTTGATTTCCAAACAGCTGAGCAAAACGGGACGTACTCAGACATTTCTCTCTTTACTTATTCTGATCATCACTAAACTGACACACAATATTTTTTAGCGCAACGCAGTGTGACTTTCAATAATCCCTACAAAAGAATGGCGCTGACTAACAATAACCTATAGCTTTCATGGATCACTTACGTCACAAAAATCTTCGTTACTCGAACTACTGCAATACAGCGAGCGCCAATACTGCCAGCTAAATGAAAGATTCTAACCTCCTGAAGGCACTAACTACTGATAGGCATAGTTAGCAAATTAATAATTTTGATAGAGAACAAACAATGAATTTACCTTAATAATGTTCAAAAGTCATCACATATATATCTATCAATTCATGGTTCAAATGGCTTTGACCACTATGGGACTTAACATCTGAGGTCATCAGTCGCCTAGAACTTAGAACTACTTAAACCTAACTAACCTAAGGACATCACACACATCCATGCCCGAGGCAGGATTCGAACCTGCGACCGTAGCGGTCGTGCGGTTCCAGACTGAAGCGCCTAGAACCGCTGGGCCACACCGGCCGGCTATCAACTCATGACCTCTATCTGTACAAATTTGTACAGATAGCGGTCATGAATTGATAGATATATATGATGCCTTTTGAACATTATTAAGGTAAATACATTGTTTGTTTTCTATCAAAATTATTCATTTGCTAACTATGCCTATCAGCAGATAGTGCCTTCAGTAGTTAGAATCTTTTATTTAGCTGGCAGTATTGCCGCTCACTGTATTGTAGTAGTTCGAGGAACGAAGATTTTTGTAAGTGATTCATGAAAGGTATAGGTTATTGTTAGTCAGGGCCATTATTTTGTAGGGATTTTTTGAAATTCAGATTGCGTCGCGCTAAAAATATTGTGTGTCAGTTTAATGATGATCAGAATAAGTAAAGAGAGAAATGTCTGAGTACGTTCAGTTCTGCTCAGCTGTTTCAAAATCAATTAACGTAACAGGTTTACTAGCATAGTCAATCATAATTTTTCTAAGGGGACGTTACACAACAAACGTTATACATAATTGCAAACCTTTTAGAATAATGAAAGGACCAACGTTGATGCCTTACTGCAGGTTTCGCTGTTGATGCAGTAACACTGCAGCATCTGCCATGACGTTTTACATTATTACTTGTTTTCTACTAACTCTATTCGCAACGCATTTTGCAGACAGCAGCAACACGTATACGATATGTACCTGCAAAATTATATCATTGTAGGACAATTGCTTGAGGAGACACGACGTCGTAAGCATAAAGCTGTCTCAAAAACTAGCTTTCGCTGAAAACGGAGAGCAAATTATTCAGACAATCCTCAGCTAGTGTTTGATAATGAGAGGTCTTACTATATGAAGTGAAATCGACGTAACTTCTGAACGGTTTGCGTTAGGACGTTGAAACTGCACCGTTGATCGCAGGGCATGATGGGAATTAGTATGCGCATGCGCACGCGCCTTTTTGATGTCGGCCATTTGCACGTGAAAATGTCACGGTACAGCGTACCTGAACGTACAGTGCTTGTGAAGGCCAACTATCCGAGCAATGACAGCCCAAGTGCGGCTCAAAAGAAGTTTGCCACCGAGTTCAAGCTGAAGACAACAGGTGCAAGTGTGCTATCAATCGAGAATTTGAATCGCAAGCTTGAGAGAACAGGTAGTTTCGTGATGACAGTGTTGGCAATGTCGCCGGCCGAAGTGGCCGTGCGGTTCTGGGTGCTGCAGTCTGGAACCGCGAGACCGCTACGGTCGCAGGTTCGAATCCTGCCTCGGGCATGGATGTGTGTGATGTCCTTAGGTTAGTTAGGTTTAACTAGTTCTAAGTTCTAGGGGACTAATGACCTCAGAAGTTGAGCTCCATAGTGCTCAGAGCCATTTTTTTGTTGGCAATGTCGGTTGTCCAAAAAGGGCTAAAACGCCGGAAAACATCGAGAAGACACGTGCTGTCTTTCAACCAGCCCCAGGAAGTCGATCAGGCGAGCTCTACACTAGGTGGGAATCAACCGGTACACACTGCGACAAATTGTTGTTGAAGACCTGCATGTCTTCCCATATAAAATTCAAACCCATCAGCCATTACGCCCCTGGGCCATGGACCAGCGGTTGTGTTTCGCCAACACTGTTGTGTACAGAATGGACGAACCGGACTTTGATTTGAACATGGTTTGGTTTACCGACGAAACCCACCTTCATTTGGATGGGTTCGTCAATAAGCAAAAGTGGCGCATTTGGGGGACTGGGAACCCACATTTTGCGATCGAGAAGTCTCTTCACTCTCGACGGGTGACTCTGTGGTGTGCAATGTCCGGTCACGGAATAATCGGTGTGATATTCCTTGATGGCACGGTGACTGCCAAACGGTATGTGAAGGTTTTGGAAAATGATTTCATCCCCATTATCCAAAGCGACCCTGATTTCAGCAAAACGGAGCTCGACCCCATCGAAGCAGGAGAGTGTTTGATGTCCTGGAGGAGCACTTTGGGGACCGCATTCTGCCTCTGCAGTAACCAGAAGCCACTGGCATGGGCCTCGATTGGCCGCCATATTCTTCTCATCTAAAAACATGCGACTCCTTTTTCTGGGGCTACATTAAATACAAGGTGTACAGAAATAACCCCAAAGCCTTTGCAGGGCTGAAAACAGCCATTCAGGAGTTCATCGACAGCATCGATGTTCCGACACTTCAGCGGGTCATGCAGGATTTCGCTATTCGTCTTCGCCACATCATCGCCAATGATGGCAGGCGTATCGAACACTTCATAACCTAAATCCGAATATCTGTAGTGAATAAATTGTGCGCACGCTGTAGTTTGTAACTAATTTAAGTTTATTTCATGCAATTCGATAATTGTCACCCTGTAACAACTTCAAGCAAGCTTCATACATAATTTAAAAGCTTTCCTAAATCCTTCTCGCCTACAGCCCCACAAAATAATGAAAGGAGGACGTTTTATCGATTACTAAGTGTTGGTTGTTCATGCGGTAAAACATCATCATCAAGCGTGACGATTTAATTTACTCGTATTATACACTCCTGGAAATTGAAATAAGAACGCCGTGAATTCATTGTCCCAGGAAGGGGAAACTTTATTGACACATTCCTGGGGTCAGATACATCACATGATCACACTGACAGATCCACAGGCACATAGACACAGGCAACAGAGCATGCACAATGTCGGCACTAGTACAGTGTATATCCACCTTTCGCAGCAATGCAGGCTGCTATTCTCCCATGGAGACGATCGTAGAGATGCTGGATGTAGTCCTGTGGAACGGCTTGCCATGCCATTTCCACCTGGCGCCTCAGTTGGACCAGCGTTCGTGCTGGACGTGCAAACCGCGTGAGACGACGCTTCATCCAGTCCCAAACGTGCTCAATGGGGGACAGATCCGGAGATCTTGCTGGCCAGGGTAGTTGACTTACACCTTCTAGAGCACGTTGGGTGGCACGGGATACATGCGGACGTGCATTGTCCTGTTGGAACAGCAAGTTCCCTTGCCGGTCTAGGAATGGTAGAACGATGGGTTCGATGACGGTTTGGATGTACCGTGCACTATTCAGTGTCCCCTCGACGATCACCAGTGGTGTACGGCCAGTGTAGGAGATCGCTCCCCACACCATGATGCCGGGTGTTGGCCCTGTGTGCCTCGGTCGTATGCAGTCCTGATTGTGGCGCTCACCTGCACGGCGCCAAACACGCATACGACCATCATTGGCACCAAGGCAGAAGCGACTCTCATCGCTGAAGACGACACGTCTCCATTCGTCCCTCCATTCACGCCTGTCGCGACACCACTGGAGGCGGGCTGCACGATGTTGGGGCGTGAGCGGAAGACGGCCTAACGGTGTGCGGGACCGTAGCCCAGCTTCATGGAGACGGTTGCGAATGGTCCTCGCCGATACCCCAGGAGCAACAGTGTCCCTAATTTGCTGGGAAGTGGCGGTGCGTCGCTGCGGTCCGGTCCCAGGTCGACGGGCACGTGCACCTTCCGCCGACCACTGGCGACAACATCGATGTACTGTGGAGACCTCACGCCCCACGTGTTGAGCAATTCGGCGGTACGTCCACCCGGCCTCCCGCATGCCCACTATACGCCCTCGCTCAAAGTCCGTCAACTGCACATACGGTTCACGTCCACGCTGTCGCGGCATGCTACCAGTGTTAAAGACTGCGATGGAGCTCCGTATGCCACGGCAAACTGGCTGACACTGACGGCGGCGGTGCACAAATGCTGCGCAGCTAGCGCCATTCGACGGCCAACACCGCGGTTCCTGGTGTGTCCGCTGTGCCGTGCGTGTGATCATTGCTTGTACAGCCCTCTTGCAGTGTCCGGAGCAAGTATGGTGGGTCTGACACACCGGTGTCAATGTGTTGTTTTTTCCATTTCCAGGAGTGTATATTTACTATTCAAAAATGGTGCAGATGGCTCTAAGGACTGAGGGACTTAACATCTGAGGTCATCAGTCCCCTAGACTTGGAACTACTTAAACCTAGCTAACCTAGAGACTCCATACACATCCATGACCGAGGCAGGATTCGAACCTGCGACCGTTGCAGCAGCGCGGTTCCGGACTGAAGTGCCTAGAACCGCTCGTCCACAGCGGCCGGCTCTTTATTATTAATTCTTTCCGTTACCGATTTTCAATATTTAACACATTAACTGATTTGTAAAGTAATCAGACTTTTGAAGTAGTTGTTTACATGGGAGTTCGATTCTTTAACGACTGAGGGGCAGGGTGTTACTGCTACCACCCTGATAGCATATCTGATTGTTTACCCAAAACCACTCTGAGATCACTGTAGGCTAATTACACCATCATAGATAGTTAGTGATTATATTATTCGTTTTTGAATTTTATGATGCTAGGACAGTGATAATGGTATTGGGAAATTGGTTCTTCTTGTTCACATATCCAGTTGCGTCATGTAACTTTCTCATTGCCATAACACCGTCAAACGAAGTGAATATCGCTTTCTGATGTCGAGACTCACGCATACGTGGGGGAAGTCTCTGACGCCAATTCAGTGGAGGTGAGTGGGAAAATTCCATAATAGAGACGCATCATTTGCCACCTGATATCGTGTATCGCGTGTCCAACCCGCAAACCACGGTCTTCCGGAAGGGGAACAGGTTTCGCGTTACAGTGCTGGCACAGTTTTTGCCGTCACGTTTGTGGCTACTCTTATGTGCATGTGTTACATGGCCTCTTTTCAAAGATGTGGTCGGATGCATCGACGACAAGCCGTTGCTTGTTGAGGGCTGAGTCCTTTGCGAGGTTTCTACGACTTTAGAAACGTCGCCTTTACAATGATCTGGATACGTGGTGTTGTGTAGGTACACATATAACATACCTTCAAAACGTCACGTAGCATGGAAGCCATGGTTCCATGGGATTCATAGGAACTTCTCCGAAGTTTCTGTACGGCTGTAGTTCAACCAGTTTCCGTACTACGTTAACTGATGAACGTTAATCCTCGGACTAAACAGACATGTCACAGTAAAGAATGCCCAAACAGTACCCCTTCCCCCCCCCCTCCCTTTCCTTCCGCTTCACCACCTCTCACCATCCTGCGACAGACTCTTCCAAGAAACTTCGTGTAGGAAAAGGTGGGGGGAAAAATCAGTTGCAACAGTACAAGGTTTATTGAAAACCCGTTGGACTTGGTTTCGACGACTTTAAAAACGTCATCTTTACAAGGGTTTGGATACGTGGTGTTGTGGAGGTACACATATAACATACCTTCAAAACATCACGTAGCCGGTGTTAATCACTGATCCTTCTGAAGAAGGCGTTTTTAAAGACGTCAAAATCAAGGTCAAAGGGTTTTCAATAAACCTTGTACTGAGTTGGCTGTTTTTCCATCTTACCGTTCGCGAAGCGTACATTCCAACCATGTCGTAATTTAAAAGTCTTGACACTTTTGTCGCAGCTTGGCAACGGTTCTTGCAGCCTCTGGAGAACGAGGTAGCTGTCGCTTCACCATGTTGCATACGTGTTCAGTTGGCGAGAGATCTGACCATCTACCTGGCCAAAGCAGTTGTTGTACACCACGAAGAGAACGTTATGTGGACGTGCATTGACCTGCTGGAAACGCACATCATTTTCATATCGAAGAAGTGGCGATTGAACGGGGATAACATCTTGTGCAATGCAGCGGGCCCTGGTTACTTTAACCCGCAGAAACACCCGATGTGACGGCGAATTGTAACTGATGAATCGCCACACCATGAAGCCTTCGTTCGGATCTGTGTGTCGTGGGCGAATCCGCGTATATCTATCATCGTCCTCCTCATTTCTTATGAGCCCACTCAGTGTTCTTCGTTCTTCTACATCTCATACGGTTCGAATCTCTTTTTTACTGTTTGTCCCACAGTCTGCGATTCATTTCCATAAAGTTCTTCCTCAAATTAAGGCCTATGTTTGATGTAAGCAGACTTCTGTTAGTGAGGAATGCTCTCTTTGTTGTGTTAGTATGTTTCGTACACGTTCTTATTTTATGATACTTGGAGTGGTCAAGTTTGTGGAAACACAACATTCAATAAAAGTTTATTTTTTTCTTGATCGGAATATTATACAAGAACTATTGTATAAATTTAGGAAGTCTGTTCAAAAAATTACGAAACTTTGTCCGCAAAATTTTTCTACGCTTACCTTTTACTTACTGTGCATAGTCTCCTTCGGAATACCTTCCTGCACAATTGATACACCGCTCCCAAAGCCGTTTCCACTTCGGGAAACAGACGATACGCCTGTTGCTGGATCGCACGAAGCGCCGTCTGCAAATTTTCTTTTATCTCGCCTATCGTTGCAAATCTTCGTCCTTTCAACGGTGTTTTCAACTTCGGAAATAAAAAAAAAGTCCGCAGGGGCCAGGTGTGGGGAGTACGGAGGATAAAGGAGCGCAGTGATTTCGTATTTTGTGCAACAGCCAAGCACCAAAAGTGATGAGTGTGCGAGTGCGTTATCGTGATGCAAGACCCACGAATCGTCTCGCCACATTTCAGGCCGTTTCCTTCTCAAATTTTCTCGCAGGCGTCGCAACACGACCCGATAGTACCATCGATTAACACTTTGTCCCTGTGGCACGAATCAATGACGAACCATCAGCACAGCTTTGATGTTTGGCCTGACATGACGAGCTTTTCGTGGTCTTGGAGAACCTTTCCCGACCCATTGTGAAGACTGAATCTTGGTCTCAACATCATAAAGGTAGACCCACGTCTCATCTCCAGTTATGATTCTCTTAAGGAACATCGCGTTTTCATTTGCGCGATCCAAAAGCTCTTCACAGATTGCGAGGCGGAGGTCTTTCTGGTCTTGACTCATGAGACGCGGGTCGAACTTGGCGGCAACGCGGCGCATTCCAAGATGCTGCGCCGAGATGTCATGAGATGATCAAACTGAAATGTTACATTCTTCTGCAGTCTCATGGATAGTCAGTCTTGGATTGACAAGCAGAATTTCGTACACGTTCCTCACATGAGCATCGTCGATAGACGTCGAAGGGCGTCCTGAACGTGGGTCGTCTTTAACTTCCGTCCGGACATTTTTAAACCGTGTGAATTATTCGTAACACCGAGTACGGCTTAAGCTCTCATCACCGTAGGCTTCCCCTCCGTTGTTTGGTGTGTTTCTATAAAGCTTTCCTTGAGTTTCAAAAAAAAAAAAAAATTCAAATGACTCTAAGCATTATGGAACTTAACATCTGAGGTCATCAGTCCACTAGGCTAACAAGGGAACCTCCCCATCGCACGCCCCTCAGATTTAGTTATAAGTTGGTACAGTGGATAGGCCTTGAAAAACTGAACACAGATCAATCGAGAAAACAGGAAGAAGTTGTGTGGAACTATGAAAAAAATAAGCAAAATATACAAATTGAGTAGTCCATGTGCAACATAGGCAACATCAAGGACAGTCTCAGCTCAGGAGGGCCGTGGTCGCGTGGTTAGCGTGGGCAGCTGCGGAACGAGAGGTCCTTGGTTCAAGTCTTACCTCGAGTGAAAAGTTTAAATTTTTATTTTCAGACAGTTATTATCTGTCCGTCCGTCCGAAACAGACATCGAAACACACGACGTCAGTCGACTACAGCGCACGGAAGAGAAAGTATTCCTGCTAACGAGGCTCCCTGGCTGGCAGTTAACTGTTCGCTACTTTGGACGAGAGTGCGTTAAATACGTGAGATGTATTCCGTGGGCAATATGAATCCAGCAAATATAGCTCGCGACTTCAGTAACAAGGTTAATGAATATTTTCCGAACTGTAAGTTGGCGGTGCGGTCGCAAAACACAGACACTAAACTTATTACAGTGAACAGAGACGTCAATGAACGAACGGACAGATCATAACTTTGCGAAAATAAACTTTTCACTCGAGGGAAGATTTGAACCAAGGACCTCTCGTTCCGCAGCTGCTCACGCTAACCACGGGACCATTTTTTTTTTTTAATTCATTTTGTTCGATATTGTTCGATATGTTTGGTCTGTGCGGATGTCACAAGACATCCGTTCAAGTTGATCGTTGATTCTTTGACTCAGTGTTTTTATTACAGAGAGCACGCAGCCCTCTGACCGAACACGCTGAGCTACCGTACCGGCATCCACGGCGCTCCTGAGCTTACACTATCCTTGATGTTGCCTATCTTGCGCATGGACTACTCAGTTTGTGTATTTTGCTTACCTTTTTCATAGCTCCACACAACTTCTTCCTGTTTTCTCGATTGATCTGTGTTCAGTTTTTCAAGGCCTATCCACTGTGCCAACTTATAACTAAATCTGAGGGGGGTGCAATGGGGAGGTTCCCTTGTTAGACCTACTTAAACCTAACTAACCTCACCGAGCGAGGTGGCGCAGTGGTTAGACACTGGACTCGCATTCGGGAGGACGACGGTTCAATCCTGCGTCCGGCCATCCTGATTTAGGTTTTCCGTGATTTCCCTAAATCACTCCAGGCAAATGCCGGGATGGTTCCTCTGAAAGGGCACGGCCGACTTCCTTCCCCATCCTTCCCTAATCCGATGAGACCGATGACCACGCTGTCTGGTCTCCTTCCCCAAGCAACCAACCAACCTAACTAACCTCAAGACATCACACACATCCATGCGCGAGGGAGGGGATTCGTACTTGCGACCGTAGCAGACGCGTGGTTCCGGACTGAAGCGCCTAGAACTGCTCGACCACAGCGGCCATACGCGTTGCTCTTCTAACTCTGCCATCTCGAAGTTCGCAAACTGTGCGACACAGCATTCTACTCAATACAGCACTGAACAATAACTAATAGACATGCAACAATGGAACTTCCGGCAGTTACACAATAAGCACAGGCGTCTGCAAGGATGCCAACCGCATTTCGCTCCAACACACCATTAGCACAAAATTAAGAATGTTCCGGGATTTTTTGAACAGACCTCAAATCTCACACCCTTTCTGCCTCGTCCATGTTTCATTTTATACCCAAGGCAGCAGAATTCCTACATGCACACCAATTTTCGAGTTTATCGCTAATCTCATTTCTGGTAATGTGTCAGTTACGGCATAAATGAACGTTCCCACTTTGTTGTGGAACGTTATATCTGCCTGGAGCATCGTACCCAGCTGAGCCAACAGAATACGTGGCACGCGGTGAAATGCCGAGAGTTTAAACGCGACCTTAACGAATGACACATCTGAATAGCTCAACATGCAGCGGATTGTGGTGAAAGCGTATAACTTATCTAGACGACGACGAAAGTTGCCTCAGCAACGTGTTCTGGGCAAACAGGGTGGAGGGGTTGGACATTAGGGTCGGCCCGTCGGCGAAAGCCGTCTGATTTACGCGTCGTCTCTGTCGTCGTCACCGCCGCCGCCGCCCGTATATGTACAAGAAACGCAGCTGGTTGCGTAACGGCCAGCTCTCGGTCTCTGTGTTCCCTGGAACCGAACGCCGACCGCAAGAAGCGCAGCGCAGCACGACATCTGCACCTGGTCCGCCAGGGTGGGGTTGCGACACTGGGAGGTGAAACCAGCCGGGACCTCCTCACGTTTCCTCATTGCCTCCATATTCGGGTGCTCTGTTGCCATAAACGTCCGCAAAGGGGGGTTAAAGAGGCGGCTCTGGCCCCCTCCTGGAATCTGGATAGGGCATTCTTATTCATTACAGAGTTCTCTCAGGTTTCCAGCAATCGAATCTGCAGATTTAACACTGCCGACGGCGACGAGAAATATCACAGCCTTAGCAATCACAGGAGAACAATCTGACCACCAAGAAGAAGTTGTGCGACAAACGAAAACTGGTTGGCGTCTTTCTACAACTGAGAAACGATGTCTTGTCAAATTTCGCATCAGACGTATAAGAGAGGCGCTGCTAGCACCACTATGAAGGTGCAAATCAGACTTGCTTTAAATACAGGCTGTAACGATCGTGAGCGTAAGTTACGTGTGAGACTGGACGTGGTGGGTTGCTGTTAGTCAAGAACGCCTTTAAGACGACAGTGACACAATTAACACCTCACTGAGTTTGAACGAGGTCGTGTAATAGGGCTATATGTTCCTTCTGCGATACTGCAGAAAGACTTGGCAGACATTTAGCCACTGTGCATGACTGCTGTCAGCGGTGGTCACCAGAATGTATGGTCGCAAGAAGACCGGGCTCCAGACTGCCACATGGCAGTACCGAGAGGGAAGACCATCCCGTTCAGCATGTGGCTCTTGCGCATCGTAATGCATCTGCAGCAGTAATTAAGCGGCAATTGGCACCAGAGTGACTTAGAAATCAGTTGCTTCAAGGACAGCTCCGCGCCAGTAGCCCTGTAACAGGCATTCCACTGACGCCAAACCATCGCCATTTGTGACTTCAGTGGTGGTGAGCGAGAGCTCGTTGGAGGGAATGATGGCGATCTGTTGCGTTTTTTGATCAAAGCTGGTTCTGCCTCGGTGCCAGTAATGGCTGTGTGTTAGTTAGAAGGAGACCAGTTGGGAGCCTGTAACCACCCTGTCGGCGTGCTAGACACTGAGAGGCACCCACGTGCCTTGCTCATACTGTGGCATCAAGCAGTCAGGCCTGCAAGATGAGTGGTCTGCCAAGCGAGTGGATTCATTCTTATTTATCGAGTAACATGAACTCTAGTACTCACACTTAAGTTACAAGTTATCCTCCTATATGATTAATACGCAACGGAAACACGCATCTGACTATCAGTAATTTACAGAACTCTGACTGTACGCTACGCACTGGCAATACCACATTTTCTTTCCTTTTTATTTAACGGCTTTTGTCAACACGTGGCCACCGCACTGAATATGAATGGCGCACACATTATAAATTCGGGACATTATGACAACATACAATTCGAAGAAAACGTCCACCAACCTTATTCTTTTCACTATCTTATTTATTCCGATAAATTCTCTAACCTAAACACACAAATTCTATAACCTACAACAATAACACATGAGAAATTCCGCCCAGTGGGCATGGCTTTACATTGGTGAATCTCTATATTATGGTCTCGTAATTATTTAACGCTACAGTGCACTTTCTGGATAGGATGGTGGATCTTTTATTATTTCTCACACTTCGACTCTCACAATCATCATCACGAAACTATCCTCCAGACCGAGCAGTACAGAAGGAACAAGCATAACCCACTAATCTTTTCAAACTACCTTGCTACTCTCCCATGCAAACCACACATACCCAAATTACATGACATACACCACACTACAATATGAAATACTACACAGAGAATAGTCACAACATTATCACTTTCAGCTTTCCCACTTCAATTAATATTTATCCCAGTTTCACACGACACTGCCCCACTTCGTAATTCTACTTTCCTACTATGAACTCTGGAGATATATGAACGTCTTCCTGTGCAATGCAAGCCAAGTGGCGTTGCTGGATAGACGGCCGACTCACCTTGCTTCTCTCTCAGAGTTTGAATCTAGCGTCACACGGAATCATATCACGCAAAGTAATATTAAGAACGTATTCATCACACACGCGAGTCCTCAACTGATACCAAGGACGAGTAATTCTCTTTATCTTTTGTCTCATACACAGTTTGAGACCCACACAGTACTCACCACGTTGAAGTACTCGTCTCTAATTTCAAGTCCTGCACACGCCATTTCTTAAATACACTCCTGGAAATTGAAATAAGAACACCGTGAATTCATTGTCCCAGGAAGGGGAAACTTTATTGACACATTCCTGGGGTCATATACATCACATGATCACACCGACAGAACCACAGGCACATAGACACAGGCAACAGAGCATGCACAATGTCGGCACTAGTACAGTGTATATCCACCTTTCGCAGCAATCCAGGCTGCTATTCTCCCATGGAGACGATCGTAGAGATGCTGGATGTAGTCCTGTGGAACGGCTTGCCATGCCATTTCCACCTGGCGCCTCAGTTGGACCAGCGTTCGTGCTGGACGTGCAGACCGCGTGAGACGACGCTTCATCCAGTCCCAAATGGGGGACAGATCCGGAGATCTTGCTGGCCAGGGTAGTTGACTTACACCTTCTAGAGCACGTTGGGTGGCACGGGATACATGCGGACGTGCATTGTCCTGTTGGAACAGCAAGTTCCCTTGCCGGTCTAGGAATGGTAGAACGATGGGTTCGATGACGGTTTGGATGTACCGTGCACTATTCAGTGTCCCCTCGACGATCACCAGTGGTGTACGGCCAGTGTAGGAGATCGCTCCCCACACCATGATGCCGGGTGTTGGCCCTGTGTGCCTCGGTCGTATGCAGTCCTGATTGTGGCGCTCACCTGCACGGCGCCAAACACGCATACGACCATCATTGGCACCAAGGCAGAAGCGACTCTCATCGCTGAAGACGACACGTCTCCATTCGTCCCTCCATTCACGCCTGTCGCGACACCACTGGAGGCGGGCTGCACGATGTTGGGGCGTGAGCGGAAGACGGCCTAACGGTGTGCGGGACCGTAGCCCAGCTTCATGGAGACGGTTGCGAATGGTCCTCGCCGATACCCCAGGAGCAACAGTGTCCCTAATTTGCTGGGAAGTGGCGGTGCGGTCCCCTACGGCACTGCGTAGGATCCTACGGTCTTGGCGTGCATCCGTGCGTCGCTGCGGTCCGGTCCCAGGTCGACGGGCACGTGCACCTTCCGCCGACCACTGGCGACAACATCGATGTACTGTGGAGACCTCACGCCCCACGTGTTGAGCAATTCGGCGGTACGTCCACCCGGCCTCCCGCATGCCCACTATACGCCCTCGCTCAAAGTCCGTCAACTGCACATACGGTTCACGTCCACGCTGTCGCGGCATGCTACCAGTGTTAAAGACTGCGATGGAGCTCCGTATGCCACGGCAAACTGGCTGACACTGACGGCGGCGGTGCACAAATGCTGCGCAGCTAGCGCCATTCGACGGCCAACACCGCGGTTCCTGGTGTGTCCGCTGTGCCGTGCGTGTGATCATTGCTTGTACAGCCCTCTCGCAGTGTCCGGAGCAAGTATGGTGGGTCTGACACACCGGTGTCAATGTGTTCTTTTTTCCATTTCCAGGAGTGTATTTCAACTTATGGTACACACGATATTTCTTAAATATTTCAACTTATTGTACACACGCTAGTAATTCAGCTTAACTTAAGCACACGGAAGTATTTCAACTTATTGCTACACGTGGTTTCATTGTGACCGTTGGTCACTTCCGAAGATTACTACAATCCCATTAATATTACCTGCCTGACACTTAATTCTCCCCACAAAAGTTCCTGAAATAGAGAAATTATTATTTCAAACTACCCTTAAATATTCCACATGCATACCATGTCTCCACTCTTTTGTCATTGCGGAGCACAACTAAAGAAGGTCTTAACAACACAAGATCCAGCGGCATAGTGCTGAAACATGGCCGTTCTCGAGGTCCTCTCGCACCTCTGCTGAAGTGGGGGAGCACCTTGCTACCGTATTGGTCAGCCACATTTCAGGCGCTCAAAGCTCAGGTAAATTTCATCTCTTAGGTCCCACCAAAGGTGGCCAAAGTATCGTCTCAAAGATGATCATATATTCACATTCACTATCTGCAGTTAGCAGATGACCATACATTCATTCATTTCACAGATCTCACCAAACTGGATGTAGGGATTTACTTTGTGGGAGTGCACATGTGATCAATTAAATAAATAAATTGTCATTCTTTCCCACACTGGTATCCGGCTTCGCTGTATTAATTGAAATTGAGTTATTTTACAAAAAAAAAAATGTGTTGTTCAGACAAAAATAATGAAGTATGTTGTACCTATTTTCAATGTCGGGCGGTACTGTACCCTTTCAACACACTGGAGCTATTGTCTGGAGTGCGATTTCGTATGACAGCAGGGACACTCTCATGGTTATCACACGCAAATCTGTTCGTCAGTCTGGTGATTCGACCTGTTGTGCTGCCATTCATGAGTAGCATTTCAGGACGTATCTTCCAACAGGATAACACTCGCACTTGTTGAATCAAGGGAGAGATGTTCGTTTGGTGGCCGGTATCCTCCACAACTGCATGGATGTATTAAGAGTGTTCCTTATTTGCTTAAACAGGAAGCTACTTATCGTAAAAGAATCCATGTGTTGTGGTACAAGCTCTTCTGTAATATTCCACATTAGCCTCACTGATGGTGAAGTACAAGTTCCACTATAAATACTGCTACAGCAGCTATACACTCTCGTAGCCACTGATGTGAACCGACAGAGGCCAACTAGAATAGTCACTGAGACCGACACTGTGCCCTCCAGTCGATCTAAATACTCGAGGTCGAGAGGGCGTTGGCGGCATATTGGTTGCGAGTGGGTCTCTGGCCTCTTTCCTGATAAGCATGCTTGATCCAGCGGCTACTATCGATCTTCTTTCTACATCTTTGCTGACTGGTGTGTTGGCGACAGCTTACGCCAGCACAGCTCTCATACTGCTGTTGTAATCCAACACGCCCTACCGAGTCTGGACATGTTGCCTTGTCCTGCTCGATCATCAGATCTGTCTCCAATCAAACACATATGGGGCATCATCGGACGACAGCTGCAGGGTCATCCACAACCAGCATTAACCGCCCCTGCATTGACCGATCGAGTGCAACAGGCATGTAACTCTGTCCTACAAAGTGACATCGGGCACCTGTACAACATAATGCATGCACGCTTGCATACTTGCTTGCATTCAACATTCTGGCGTTTACACCGGTTACCAACGCACCAGCATTTCATATTTGCAATGGCTTATCTAGCGCTTACGTACCTGTGACCTTGCAACGTTAATCAATGAAATATGTTACCTAGACAAATGTATTCCCGAAATTTCACTACTACACATTAATTAATTATCTTTTTGGTGTAGCTATTTTTTGACAGCCAGTGCATTTTACGTTTTCTTTGTCGTCACTCTATCCACTGGAATTTACAACGATTTGGCGGTGATCTGCAGTCTCATACGAATCTTCACAGAACTGTGGCGAAATAACGTCTTCAGTAATTTTCTGCCGCTTCCTCAAAATCGCTCTGAGCACTATGGGACTTAACTTCTGAGGTCACCAGTCCCCTAGAACTTAGAACTACTTAAACCTAACTAACATACGTACTTCACACACATCCATGCCCGAGGCAGGATTCGAACCTGCGACCGTAGCAGTCGCACGGTTCCAGACTGTAGCGCCTAGAATCGCTCGGCCACTCCGGCTGTAGTTCTGGAACCACCATCGTTTTCCCCTTCTTCTGTTCCCTTCGCGAAGGTGCGGAAGAAGGCTTTGACACTGGTTACGGTCTGCGAAACCACGGAGAGCGAAGTATCGAAACCAAAATTACCTCGTTTTCCACAACAATCAGGTGTATCATGGCCCGCCACGATCGCTCTATGGCGCGAAGTCACCGTTATGTACCTAGCAGACTCTTGTTAACACGAATCATAATGTAAGATAAAGAAACTGGGACAAACAGGGTCGGGCAGTGCTATTTGTGGAGTGCTATTGTTGGTGAATACGTGCAGTAGCGAGCTATCGCCGTCTGCTTCCGGCAACTGTGCGGTCACCACTGCAGCGTTAGCTCAGTCGCCTCCCTCGAACTACCACAGGCGTACGTCACAGCTTCCTGCGAAAAGCTTGTCTACGTGCAGAACGACGAACCATTACAGTGCCTGATTTAGAAAAACAACGGAAAACCTAAATCAGAAGACCAGATGGGAAATGAAGTCAACCTCTCCACGGATACTACTACGCTACAGAAAACACTGCATCAGGTCCTTCAGTAATAACGTCTGTTTCGTTGTCATCTGAGTCTTTTTTTTATTTTCGGCACGTTCGGATGGCGAGCTACCTGCGCCAGTAATAAGATACTCTGGCCCTGTTAGACACCTGAAAGTAAACGAAACAATTTAGCAACTGAAATTGTATTTATTGTTCCGTCACTGATGAAAATTCGCCTTTCTTTCAGTCAAAAGAACGTGAATCGCTAACTTACTCCTACGATAAGGACGGTTCTATAACACTGTAATTGCACCTGAATCAGAGGTTACTGGTTCCAAACACTTGCAGCGGTTGTATTGTATCTTTTTACGTTTTTCGTTCACGGATCACACGAGTTTACTCCACATCATTTCTTTCCTCTTACGTGTGTCTTCCAATTTAGGAATATAAACACACATACAAAATATTGATATAGATGAGAGGTGGGCATGTGCCAGTTGGTTCTATAGAATCGACGTGGAGCTGTGACAGAAAACAGAAAGGAGCTATCCGTGTTTGGACGTGTACATCGTGATCTTGCATCGTCATTGATTGGGAATACGAATTTCTTTTCGTTTGCAGTTTCGACTTCCTATCGTGTGAGTATAAAGTGAAATTAAAATATGTAGGGCAGGCACCTTACCAGCAACTGCCCGACTCAAATTAAGACGAAGTTTCCTCCATTCCACAGATACCCTCACTGAACAACCTTCAGCATCCAGACTGAATTCCTGGAGTAACCGAGACCGCAATTTCACAGAACAGCTACCACGTTAGAACTTACCTCCTGGCCGTGAAGAAAGCTGGCTGACATGGAGAACGTTCAACAGGTTGCAATTGTAACACCAACCTCAGGAAGCGGGGATTTTCACGTAACTCCATCCAGTGCGAATGGTTCAAATAGCTCTCAGCACTATGGGACTTAACACCTGAGGTCATCAGTCCCCTAGAACTTAGAACTACTTAAACATAACTAATCTAAGGACATCACACACATCCATGACCGAGACAAGATTCGAACCTGCGAACTGTTCGAACGTGGAGGAGAGCAAACCATGGATCTTCTCCTAATGTGGAAGCGATTGCCAACTAAGTTCTTGCTAAAAGAACTGCTGGCAGTTCCCATGGGGTATGCGAGGTTGTTAAATATTGGTCACACAGCATCGAAATTTCGTGTTACTATGTAGCGTCTGTTTGCAGAGAACTGACAATGTTTATAAGAGCAGAATGAAATTATCTATGTATTGTTTTTGATCAATAGATTTACGTTTTTAACGCAATTAAATATGGTATGCAGCTCTTACGTTTCCGCATAAATTTTTTTGTAAGACCTACCTCTGAGTTCGCAAATTATAAAGAAAAATATTTCACTTGATACAGTGAAAATAATCAATACACACACTCGATAAGAATAATCATCACCAACTCTCACTAAAATTAAACTTTTATTCTCGTCGAAGTTAAACCAACAAGATCTCAACAACATCACATTACCAACTCGATTCAGAATCACTTGCAATAACGCAATAAACAAAAATTTTGATAAAAATATCACGGAATAAACGGAAATAACACTTGAATGTTGCTCTGAGGAGTCCATCGGTGCGTTACGATTTGTAACCAGATATTAGACAGGGAGGCCTGTATTCAAAGGCATCAGACATTTTACGCTCATCATGCGTGTGATGAAACGAGAAAAATACAGTTTCAATAATCAAGTAACAGAAAAATATATTGACATGTATAACAGCGTCTAAAACGGCTTGTATGTACACTGGGTCGGCGATTATACAGCTTGTTAGGGTTATAAGTACAAATATTTCTCGTTATGAAAGCGGACAGTGTACTGAACAACACTACATCAGCATTTACTTCATCTGCAGACTAATTATTATAGCTACTACGAGTAGTACGTTTTTAGATTGGCTAGTATGCATGGCACAAGCAAGCCATTAAAGTTTACTTTCCCCTGGGTAGCAGGTCAAATTTTGAACTGCGGACACTTGGAGGTAAAAGGATAGTCTATACTGACAGGCATAGCCATCTTCGCGGTGCAGTCACGACTGTGCAGAAAACATCAGGTAGTAAATTAAGTGATGTGTTTGCAGGAAGAATGTTAGATGCAGAGAAAAAAACAACTTACGCACCGAAGCTCGTACATATGAAGGCAACACTGATCGCAATATCCGAAATTTATCAGACCACAGTTTGTGCCGTCGCCTATATTCCATGCGTTTGGCAGATGAGGGCACCAAACTAATGTAGGCTCTTACAGCTTCATTTTATAGCGACGACTGTTTGGTCCGAGAAATGTTCATCGAGAGAAATTAAATTTTATGGAGGAGCTACAGGGATCTGAAGTGGTGTTATTTAGTTTATGAATATGTAATTGTGACTAACAGTACTCCTCCCTTGATAATGAGAACTTGTCGAAAAGCGGGAAACAAAGGGCTATATGCGTTCCTGAAAGTGTGCAAGTACTGAGAATCTTATTCAGATTTTCAGCGAGTTGGGACATAGTCGCTAGAAGGTTAGGCATTACAGCACTTCTGCCTCTTTGTTAATTCTCGCGATTGTTCCCAGAGAAAAGACTTCCACGCATTCAGCGCATCACGCAGCCCTATGAAAGATTCCACCTCGGCACTTCAGCTGATACCACGCAACGCTGCGTCATAAGTCCTGTTGCGTCCAGGGGAAACAGTCGTACCGCGCATTTTGACTACCATGGCGCTGCTAAGTGTCGCAGCGGATCGCCGAAGAATCGAATGTCACTGACCCCAGCGGTAATTTAATTCGTCGGCTGGACGTGATCGGTCGGAGTCTTGCCGCTGGATTAGCACTGTCAGGAGCACCCAGGCTGTAATCTCCACCCGATTATCTCACAGCCAGAACAGTAAATAATAAACGGCTTACTTCGTGACTCCCTTGTTAATCGAGTCTGCAATGCATGATCGGTACCTGTTACTTGTGTGCGCCATGGCCACGGCTACAGCTAGGGGAAAGTCCGAGGTGCATTCAATTTCTAAGGCCTCCGATTTTTTTTCTCCGGACTGGAAAGAGGTAGAAACATGCACATTGTTTTAAAATGAGGCCGCGTTCATTGTCAATACGTCCCAGAGATGGCAGCACCGTACGGCAGATGGAATTTTACCGCCAGCGGCTAGAATGAGAACTGTTTTAAATACCTAAAATGGCGACGTTTTCCTTACTTGAACAGCGTCCAATCATTCGTTTTCTGAATTTGCGTGGTGTGAAACCAATTGAAATTCATCGACAGTTGATGGAGTTATGGATGTGTCGAAAGTGCGTTCGTTGGTGCGACAGTTTAATGAAGGCAGAACATCGTGTGACAACAAACCGAAACAACCTCGGGCTCGCACAAGCCGGTCTGACGACATGATCGAGAAAGTGGAGAGAATTGTTTTGGGGGATCGCCGAATGACTGTTGAACAGATCACCTCCAGAGTTGGCATTTCTGTGGGTTCTGTGCACACAATCCTGCATGACGACCTGAAAATGCGAAAAGTGTCATCCAGGTGGGTGCCACGAATGCTGACGGACGACCACATGGCTACCCATGTAGCATGTTGCCAAGCAATGTTGACGCACAACGACAGCATGAATAGGACTTTCTTTTCGTCGGTTGTGACAATGGATGAGACGTGGCTGCCATTTTTCAATCCATAAACAAAGCGCCAGTCAGCTCAATGGAAGCACACAGATTCACCGCCACCAAAAAAATTTCGGGTAACCGCCAGTGCTGAAAAAATGATGGTGTCCATGTTCTGGGACAGCGAGGGCGTAATCCTTACCCATTGCGTTCCAAAGGGCACTACGGTAACAGGTGCACCCTACGAAAATGTTTTGAAGAACAAATTCCTTCCTGCACTGCAACAAAAACGTCCGGGAAGGGCTGCGCGTGTGCTGTTTCACCAAGACAACGCACCCGCACATCGAGCTAACGTTACGCAACAGTTTCTTCGTGATAACAACTTTGAAGTGATTCCTCATGCTCCCTACTCACCTGACATGGCTCCTAGTGGCTTTTGGCTTTTTCCAACAATGAAACACACTCTCCGTGGCCGCACATTCACCAGCCATGCTGCTATTGCCTCAGCGATTTTCCAGTGGTCAAAACAGACTCCTAAAGAAGCCTTCGCCGCTGCCATGGAATCATGGCGTCAGCGTTGTGAAAAATGTGTACGTCTGCAGGGCGATTACGTCGAGAAGTAACGCCAGTTTCATCGATTTCGGGTGAGTAGTTAATTAGGAAAAAAATCGGAGGCCTTAGAACTTGAATGCACCTCGTAGAGGAGGTAAAGCGCTTCTATGCCGTGAGACTAGAATACACTCAATTGTTAGGCACATTACTGACACCACATATTCTCCCTTGCAACCTCTGACTTCCTGATCTTTCCCACTATTTGCTCTTCTTCACTTAAATTCCGTTGAAACTTGAAAAATTCTCTAATCAAAAGCTTGTAATATCGCATTCGCTCTCTAGCCACCTAGAGGTCCTACGCATCTCGACACTCTACAATACACGTCTCTTATGTAAGCACTCCGTTAAGAAGTCGGCCACACAACTCTGAATATGCTACACTCTTATTTCGCAGACCATAGTATTTCACTCGCTGTATATGTCACCTCGGATCATGTGCTTCACCTTCCTCATTTTTGGTAAGATGCCTCACCACCTTAGAAAGTTTCTGATATAACTCCATCTTCACCTGGTGAAACACTTTCATTAGGCCAGCAGCTGAAAATGTATAGGTGGGACAAATAAGTGACCCAGAGACAAGAGTCGCAGGGCACAAAGAAACACAGGAGAGGTAAGGAAATACAGTACTAACCTGACTATAGCAGATGTTGGAAGGGACTACCATTTGACCGTTGGCGCTTTTGTGGCCTGGTCAGCAAGTTGTTGAAGGCGGATCCAAGCTGGACTGCTGGAATTGCTGTAGTCTCATCCGAAATATTATGCTGCAGTTCTTGAAGACTATTAGGGCTGTTGCGATACACTTTAGACTTGAGGGGCACCACACAAAGTAATCGCATTCTGACAGATATTTTTCGTTTATCAACATAATCAGTTACCAAGCTATGTACTCGTAACCTCTCAGCATGCATGCTTCGATTTCAGGTGTAGCGAAAAAGATGCAAATTTCTGCTGAAATCAAATGAAAAAATTTAAAATGTTGTCGACCCATGGTAGTCCAACTTCGAGCCCTCGCCTCATTTTGTGTACACGAATTGGAAACAATAGATCTGATTACAATCTTTAACCCATCAGAAACGAAATTCACATCCATACTTGACCCACGTTAGTTAGATGCAGTCCGAATTGCAAACGCGCGCTAATGTTGCTTGCAATCGTTAAAACATGTTTCGGAATAGAAGACAGTATGAAGCATTGAAGATATGGTAATACACAAGGCTGTCGAAAATTAAGATAAGAAATGAGGACATATTCCGCCGTATCGGTGAGTAGAGAAGTATGTGAAAAATTCTAACGGAAAGAAGGGACAAGACGATAGGAGGTGCGGTAATGCAGCGACTAACTTCTGTAGCACTCCGAGGAGCCGCGATTCTCGTTGTAATTCCTTCTCATCTATCAGTAGAATTTTAAGAAAAACTGTCAAGCGTTTTCGAATATGAATAGTCACATCTCTTTGAATTTTTTATGTTCGCTCTGGGATCTCATGTTAAATTGTAGCATGTTCACTCCGTTTCAGAACAACATTCGCTTAGTCGATTTAGTTCATCTCTAAGATAGGGTCCCAGTTACAGATAGCTGTTGAATCCGTTAAGTCGAAAGCCGAGGGTTCGCTTAGCATGTACTCAGCTCGTGACTTCCGGCCGCCACGAAAGTCGAAGAGGTACGGGCACAAACTTTAATCCTTCTCCTTCAAAACGAGACCAAGATGGCAGCACTTCGTTTTTTTAAATCGACTTGCTGCAGTTTGAATTTGCTTCGATAAAAAACGTTTCTCCGTCGAGCGCGATAGCCTTTCTACAGTCTCGATTTTAATCATTTAACAAGGCTTTCACGAAGCGACAGTAAAAAACGTGTGTTATAGTGTTTTATGTAATCATTTGACACTGGGAACTAAGCCCATACAGCCACTCATATTGTTTGCACATTTTACTTCTAATAAATCTGGAAGCTTCACTCTCTCTCTCTCTCTCTCTCTCTCTCTCTCTCTCTCTCTCTGACACACTCACTCACACACACACACACACACACACACAAACTTGCTGATACCCTCATACGTTATTTTGTTGTATGTTTCACTCAAATTATGTTATTCTATTACTTCATCATATACATTGCAGCGGATGCTGTCCACCATACATAAATCGGAATATAACCTAAACCATTACACAGGGTGCAGATGGCAGATGTGAAGGAGGTATGAACTGCTTAGAGGCAACAGGAAGAAAAGGGTTTCTGACGCAGAGAACAATGCTGAGGTGTAATATAAATTTAAGTGAGTCTTCTGCAAGTTTTTATCTGGTGTGTAGCTTACAACGTAAGTGCAACGTGGACGAGAAACAATTCAGACAGGAAGGAATAGAAGCTTTTGAAACGTATTTTTACAGGAGAATTCTGAATTTTACTAGCTTGGTACTGACTCGAATCGGAGAGAAAAGAATGCCACACGCAGTCCTGAGACATCAAGGAATTCTCGTTTTGGTAATGGGGGCAAATGGGTGAAGGGTAAGAATTATAGAGAGAAATCAGTGCTCGAATAACCAGGTTCAAATGAATGTAGGCTGCAGAGATGGAGAAACTTGCACAGGATAGACTAATGAGGAGAGCCACATCAAACCAGTCTTCGAACCGAAGACCATTACAACAATTAGGTTACATGTATACTAAGTTTGGCTGAAATTATAAGGCATATGATGGAACATAGACACACACTCCACGGAGTCTGCGTTACGCTACGTGTACGCCCCCCGTAAATAATGGATGAGTTTTTGTCTTAGACGTATGACGGGACCAATCTGTTTTGTGTATATGAATCATACAAGTGTAAGGGACGTCGAGTAGCTTCGGAAAGCGTGAGTCGGCGTGCAGATCTGCATTCCGCGGCGTGACGTGACGTGACAAAGCGTTGTCGCGGCGCCAACGAGACTTCGATAGGCCGTGGCAAGGTGGGGAGCGCTCAGCGGACGGCCGCCTACGCGCATGCGCGTCGCCCGCTGCCAAGCACAGGCGCGTGGGCGGGTGCACGCGCTGTCCTCGATTTAAATCCGTACGGGCCATCTGACGGCCTGGGGACATTTAAACCGCGCGCCGTGGGGTCACCACGTCACGGCGAACAAGGAAGTGTGACGCGCAACGCTCTCCTCTAAGCCAAACTCTGATTGAAACGTTCGCCCTGATTACAGCAAATCTACATCTACATCCATACTCCGCAAGCCACCAGACGGTGTGTGGCGGAGGGTACCTTGAGTACTTCTATCGGTTCTCCCTTCTATTCCAGCCTCGTATTGTTCGTGCGAAGAAAGATTGTCGGTATGCCTCTGTGTGGACTCTAGTCTCTCTGATTTTATCCTCATGGTCTCTTCGCGGGATATACGTAGGAGGGAGCAATATACTGCTTGACACCTCGGTGAAGGTATGTTCTCGAAACTTCAACAAAAGCCCGTACCGAGCTACTGAGCGTCTCTCCTGCAGAGTCTTCCACTGGAGTTTATCTGTCATCTCCGTAACGCTTTCGCGATTACTAAATGATCCTGTAACGAAGCGCGCTGCTCTCCGTTGGATCTTCTCTATCTCTTCTATCAACCCTACCGGGTACGGATCCCACACTGGTGAGCAATATTCAAGCAGTAGGCGAACAAGTGTACTGTAACCTACTTCCTTTGTTTTCGGATTGCATTTTCTTAGGATTCTCCCAATGAATCTCAGTCTGGCATCTGCTTTACCGGCAATCAACTTTATATGATCATTCCATTTTACATCACTCTTAATGCCTACTCCCAGATAATTGTGTGTGAAATCTTATGGGACTTAACTGCTAAGGTCATCAGTCCCTAAGCTTACACACTACTTAACCTAAATTATCCTAAGGACAAACACACACACGCATGCCCGAGGGAGGACTCGAACCTCCGCCGGGACCAGCCGCACGGTCCATGACTGCAGCGCCTAAGACCGCTCGGCTAATCCCACGCGGCCCCAGATTATTTATGGAATTAACTGCTTCCAGTTGCTGACCTGCTATATTGTAGCTAAATGATAAGGGATCTTTCTTTCTATGTATTCGCAGCACATTACACTGGTCTACATTGAGGTTGAATTGCCATTCCCTGCACCATGCGTCAATTCGCTGCAGACCCTCCTGCATTTCAGTACAATTTTCCATTGTTACAACCTCTCGATATACCACAGCATCATCCGCAAAAAGCCTCAGTGAACTTCCGATGTTATCCATGATCTTCATCTTTAGTCTTGTAAACAATTACTGTACCAGAACTGTTATGTAACTACACAGCAAATGAACATAAAAATTAGCGCAGCTAACTTTCTGATAAAAGTGCTTGAAAATTCACAAGATAGCACTTTACTGAAATCTTATACTGGTATTAAGCCTCAGAACTGACACTGATGTTATTATTGTTGTGGTCTTCACTCCAGAGACTGGTTTGATGCAGCTCTCCATGTTATTCTATCCCGTGCAAGCCTCTTCATCTCCGAATAACTACGGCAGCCTACATCCTTCTGAATCTGCTTACTGTAGTCATTTCTTGCTCTCCCTCTACGATTTTTACCCTCCACGCTTCTCTCCAGAACTAAATTGGTGATCCCTTGATGCGTCAGAACATGTCCTACCAACCCATTCTCTCTTCTAGTCAAGTTGTGCCACAAATTCCTCGTCTCCTCAATTCCATTCAGTACCTCCTTAATAGTTACGTGATCTGCCCATCCAATCATCAGCATTCTTCTGTAGCACCACATTTCGAAAGCTTCTCTTATCTTCTTGTCTAAACCGTATATTGTCCATGTTTCACTTCCATACATGGATACACTCCATACAAATACTTTCAGTACTTCTGACACGTAAATCGCTTATACTGATGTTTTCACAAAAATACAATCCCTGTCACTTACAATGGACTCTAGCTTTGATGGTAAATAAATGTATTGGCATACCTATGCGCACGAAAAGCTCGTCTGCTCTGCAACCTGTCACTCTTGGGAATAAAATTATGGCATTTCAGTCTTTTGATGGCTATTTTTTATTTTCAATGACCGGTTTCGGGCTAGCTGCCCATCTTCAGATCATATATTGCAGTTAGAGAGTAACTTGTCACTACAAAACTATCGGTTCTGACAATCATGTCTAGTTTTGATGAACTATTGGGAATACTGATCTGACTGCCCAAAACCAAATTTCATTTACCGTACTTGCGATGTGCAATGCCAGATGGTATCTTACCAATTTTCACAAAATGTTTGTCAGACCAAAATCGTGATGTGCAATGCGAGAGTACAAACAGGCATGAAAGTAAAGAATGAAAAATGTGGAACTAAACGACGGATAAATGAGAACAAAGACTCCAAGTATAACTATGCTTCATTAAGCCATAACAATACCTTTCCATAAAGTTCTCACACAAATTAGCAGAATATTTTTCAATAACTTTCTTGTGTATACTTGCCTTCCTTGACATTTATTTCAACTATCAAACAAGTGCATGTGCTTCACTGTAAAATTTCTACTGCGAACTTCAACAGTAAGAAACTACACAGTTAGAATACATTAGTACAAAATCTATGGTGTCACCGCCAGACACCACACTTGCTAGGTGGTAGCCTTTAAATCGGCCACGGTCCGTTAGTATACGTCGGACCCGCGTGTCGCCACTATCAGTGATTGCAGACCGAGCGCCGCCACACGGCAGGTCTAGTCTAGAGAGACTCCCTAGCAGTCGCCCCAGTTGTACAGCCGACTTTGCTAACGATGGTTCACTGCCTACATACGCTCTCATTTGCAGAGACGACAGTTTAGCATAGCCTTCAGCTACGTCATTTGCTACGACCTAGCAAGGCGCCATATTCAGTTACTATTGATATTGATATTGTGAATCATGTACCTTCAAGAGCGACGTTCGTCATTGATGGATTAAAGTTAAGTATCAAACTAATTACGTCCGCTTTCTGAATTCTCATTCCTTGTCATGTTCCACACCTCACGTCAGTATAGTTCTTCCTTCCTCACGCCAGCCTGCGTGAGCTAATTGCGTGCATTTCGGCCTCCACTCGTAACACGGTGTTGGCTCTTCAGTCAACACAACAAAATCTTTTTTTCAATAATGCTGCCTTCACACTACACGGCAGGTTAGCTTCCATCCTTTTCAAACCAAGTACATTGTCATCACCCAGTATATACTGCTACTCTCTGACTTACTGTAACATCTTTGGTCTCAAAACAGAAATAAGAGAATACGGTCATATCGGTACTACAGAGGTTGAATACATTTACAAGATTCGCAATTTCAATCACAGTTATGGCCAAAACTTTTCGAAAATCGTCATGGCAAATAAGACAGCTACGTTTCACAGCTCAAGTCATTGCGGATGGAATTTTCTAGATTCTTCATATTGTGACAAATTCCTGTGACTGATCGCTGTCCGCGTAGTCAAAAGATATCAGGTCCTTTCACCTATCTATGTGCAACCCATTATATATACTTTTGTTGACGAACAGCTGCCAACCCTTGTACGAGTCACTGATCAGTTGCAAGTCTGTCTTCATTTAGTAACAAATTTGTAATAATATCCCCCCACTATACACAACTGACTCGTTTGCTAAAAGGCCACAGACATTATGAATGTATCGACTTAACTACACTTCACAACACTGTTCTTCACCGCGCTTAATCTTAGGTTCAGATCCCTTTACGGCCATCCAGATTTAGGTACCCCATGATTACCCTAAATCGTTGGAGGCACTTGCCGGGGTGGTTCCTTTCGAAAGGGCAATATCGCATTCCTTCCCTCACCCTTTCGAAGTCGAGCACGTGGTGGGTCTCTGGTGACCGCGCTATCTCAGGAATCGTAGGAAGACCTGAAAAGTCGAGTGTTGCAGCGGATTGTGGACGTACGTGGTTGGGGGGGGGGGGGGGGGGTGGTCGTGGGGGCACTTCTGTGGTGATCAGCGCCGCCAGAAAGGTCGTCTTGCTTCCTGTGGCGCGGCTTACGCTTGTGCAGTCTCTGTGGCCACGTCAGCTCGGTGAATGTTTCCACTCACACTCAGGTCTGAGTGATTTCACTTAATGTGAGACAACCGACTGAAAGAAGGGTCTGACAGTTAGTGCGGTTATGTGGATGTTTTCACACAGTTGCATTCTTTTCAGTTATACAGGGAGCATGAGGAGGGTTACCGGTTTTTTTTTTTTTTTTAGAGGCAAATAACGTACCTTATTTCAAGGAGATCTGTATACAAAGTAAATTTCCAAAAATTTTGTATTTTCAAAATTCTTTTATTTATTTACTTAAATACGAATTTTTCGTACTATTTGCATTAAATATGGATTTATGGTTGCATTTAAAAGGTCAATAACTGGTGGTACTTCATAAACTTTTGTTTAAATAAATGAACGATTACTTTTCTATTTAAATTTATTACAACTCGTCTCGCTTGTGCCGCCAGTCTGCAGCAACCACTAATAATTCTATTTCCGTGAATGCTCAAGTGACGTGAACAGAAACCAAATAAGATACAGTTCTTTTTTTAATAATGACTTAATAATTTGCTTTTTGAGCGCGCACTGTCGCTTGTTGGGAGTATTATTTTCGCGAGAAATACTTGTTATCATTTGTTAATTTTCTTCCAATTTCTTTCAAAAATAAAATGTTTTGTAGTATGAAGTAATCCTTGCAGATAATGTATATAGCATCGAATTTATCTTGAGGATAATTTTTTACATATGATTTCTTCCGTTCCCACGCCACTAAGCGTTTCGGCATTCCGATTCAGACACGAAGATCACTATTAAGAAAGCGCATACTGATAAACATGGACGAAAAAGTGAAATAAAAACTGTTTATTGACGCTCAGCAACACGCAGTAATCGGAACGGCAATAACAGGGACGACAGACAACAGGGTACAGGCAACAATAATGATTTAACAATGCCGAAACGATCGAAAGTTTCCGCTTAGATCTGAAGGCACCATACTGCATCGGCTGTTTTCATTCGATTGTCTCCGTAGATTAGTCAGTCGGAAGAATCGATGAATAATTCAGCCGATACGTAAATCTACAATCTACTGCAGGGGTATCCAACCCGCGGCCCAAGACCATATATGACACGATTGGTAATTTAAAAAACCGATAAAATTCCTCTTATATAAACTAATGATAAACTGAACATTTTCAATTTGAGCTCCCGTCACACGATGCTATTTTGTCAGCGGCCCATCCCGTTCTTAACACTGTCGCCCGTACTGTACTTGAACCGCCAGAGATTCGTTCATATGACTGGCCAATCCGTCAGACGCGCCATTCTGCTGTTATCTTCCGAGTACTTGAGATTCAACTGCGAAACTACAGATTTAGAGACGTATAATGATATGTGTCCCAGAACCTGACGATGCCAACTAGGTGGTACATTTAGCAGCTTTGTTACATTCTTGTTTTAGGTGACATTAATAGGCGTCTTCTAGGTGTAAACCCAATTACCAGTAAAATGTTTCAAACAATAAACGCGTTACAAATGAAACTGAAATTATGGCAGGCATAAGTAAATGCACGTTGTCCAAATGTAATCCGAAAGCCGGTTTGAAATGCGCAGCCATACTTCCCGATATGCTGCAAGAATCTGAGAATCCATTTCAGAATTTTCGGAAAAAATAACCACAATTTTTATATTTATGCGACACCTTTTTCAAACAGTATAGATACGTTGCCTGAAGATTTCCAAATGGAATGGATAGGGTTACAGTCTTACATCCAGTTAAAAGAAAAATTTGACCGTGTGTCTTCGTTGGACTTTTACAGGTCTTACCTGCCAGAGACAAATATCCCTTGCTGCACGGAGAAGCATTATGTATGACATCTTTGTTTGGAAGCAGGCACGTTCCTGAGCAGTTGTTTTCAAAAGTAAAGCACACAGAGAGTAAAAATAGAACCTAAATCTCAGATGAACACCTTCAGAACTCCCTAAGAATTGCAACCACTTCGATCGAACATGATATTTATTTCCAAAATTCAAAGTCAAATGTAAAATTAATTCTGTGATACGTAATTATTTATACAGTGTGGTCACAAATTCCCGTTACAAACTTCTAGGTCTTTTAGATAACATTTTGAATTGGGACCCACGTCCGAAAACGTATCGTTCCCGTGCTCCAATCATTCGGAAACACGTTGGTAACGCGATCCTTTTACAAGTAATTCGTTAGGCGTGCATCACTTGTTCCACAGTTCCACTCATAACAACGAAAGAAATAAAGGAGACATTATCAGTTTTCACAAACACTGTTCTTCACAGTACGGCCTCTTCCAATTCGGGTGTGCGGTGTCTCCTTGAAGCACTACAGTCACGCCTGCTCCTTTCTCAAAGCTGTTCGTAATTGTGGCGAAAAGCGTGTGCGATGGAAACGGACATTACGGATAACGATCCATATAAAGGCGACGAGCAGCTAATCCATTACCGTGAACTTCGTCTTACAGAAGCATTACGTCTGTTTTTTCCGCAGACGTATACTCAACCATGTCGTTCTAACATCCACAGACACGTGAATGAAGCTCAGAGAAGTAGAACAAGCGTCAAATGACATCAGCCGTTCCGACGAAAGCACCACTTACCTAGCAAACATGTTTTCAAACGACTGTAGTTCAGAGTATTGGTTAGTCAGTCCGCAGTACAAGTCCTAGAATTTGTTACAGGCATTTCAGAAAAACTTTTATATAAAATTATTAATGAAAGCTCATCTATAAAATATCAAATTTATTTCATCTTACTTTTTTCAGTACAAAAAATCGTAACTTGATAAATTCCGAATTTATATCCTCGAATCAGAAACATACAAATTTACAGTAGCCATACACATCAATAAAAATGTACATATATATATATACACAAATTGTATTTACATTACATGTGCCCAGTACTTTGCAACCTCCAAGGCGCTTGGAGTGGCTTGCAGGAGATCAATCTTCGTGCAGGATGTACGGCACACAAGGCACTGGAGCATGTGGCTTGTGGTTTGTTCTTGTCCACAATCACAGGACGTATCTTCTGTTATGAAGCCCCATCTCTTCAGGTTGCCTCTGGAGCGTCCAACTCCTGGTCGTAATCTGTTTAAAGATTTCCAGACCAGCCAGCTCTCGTTGTGTCCAGGTGGTAGTTCTTCAGCTTCTGGCGTCTGCAGGTGAGGCGTCGACTTCTTCCATAACTCCAGCCTTGCCTTCTCTGGTGAGATGGTGAGTTTCTCGGATGTTCTCAGGAAGCTCTTTCGCGATCTCAGCCGTTGCTGTGGTGGATTATGTCCGTGCAGTGGATGGGCACTGTCCTTTTACACTTTCAGTCTCTCCCTGTTGGCAGCCACTGTTCTGCGTATCCACGGTGGCGCTATTCCAGCCAGGCAGTAGAGCTTATCAGTTGGGGTAGTCTTAAGCAACCTGTGATCAACCTGCAGGTTTCGTTGAGAGCAATGTCTACTTGTCTGACATGAGATGACCTGTACCAGACTGGAGAAGCATATTCGGCAGTAGAAAAGCACAGTGCCATTGCAGAACAGCGAATAGTTTGTAGATGTGATCCCCACTGTGTCCCCGCTAGTTTGCGAACTAGGTTGTTTCGAGCGGAGATTTTCATTTCGGTGTTCTTGTAGTGAGTTTTGAATGTCAGAGTTCTATCGAGAGTGACTCCCAAGTATTTAGGTGCGTGATGATGCTGGAGCTGGATGCCTGACCATGCAGTATGTAGCTCACGATTAGCCTCCCTGTTCCTTAAATTAAAGGCACACACTTGTGTCTTCGAAGAGTTTGGTCTGAGTTGGTTCCGATTGTAGTAGCTTGACAGTGTTCTAAGTGCTGTTGTCAGGTTTCTTACCACTCTTTCAATGCATGAGTTCTACGTAGCAAGGGCTAGGTCATCTGCATATAAGAATCTCCTTGTGCCCGGGGTCAATGGCTGGTCGTTGGTATAGATGTTGAATTACTTATTCCGAATTATTTAAATGTGTTAACTGTACACCTTCGACACTTTGTTTTCTCTTGGCGATTTTGTCGTTATGTGCGGCCGGAGAATACTCATCTTCTTCCCTTGTGGCCCGGGTAAGCTACAACGTTGAACACCCCTGATCTAGTGAGTCGATTGTTCTCCTGGAACCGATAGAATAGATTGTTTTTCCACTTGTTCGATTGTTGTTCCAGTCACTAGCGTTTACATTCGCACCATATGCCCCATCCAGGCGCAGCATTCTGGCGTCACACACCGCACATCCCCTGAGGAAACAAGCCTACCCTGCGGGAGCTGTGGGTATGGGTATCTACTAACGGGAGCACGGCTAAAAGTCGGAATATAAACACTCAGCCGGTCGCACCACAACAACCACCGCACCGCTCAGTTTGCATCGTAGCACACGGAGAACGAGACGAGGAGATGGAACAGGTAGGGACGCCGCGACGGCTGGCGAGACGCAGGTTGCGGCGGCGTGGGCTGCTCGTCGGCCGTGGGCAGCGCCGGCGCGGCTGTGCCTCTGTGCCCCCTGCCTGCCTCCTCCCTCCTAATACGGCAGCTTGCAGCCCGGCCGCCCGGCGGCCCACGTTCGACGCCCGGACGAACCGCCTTCCAGGAGCTTCGCCGCCCCCGTCGCCCGGCCGGCTGCCACAACACATTCCTAACCGACGACGTGTGAAGTGATGTCCCGGAAGACACTGCGCAGCCCATCCCACGTTCTCAATACACACTACTGTGCCTGGCGAAGGATACCTCCAACCACTTCGCTAGCTAATCCCACAACTTTACCTGTACCCAGCAAGGACGTTGTCATGGAATTATCTAGTTTAGTCATTTATTCATTTAGCCTGGGAACATTAGGCCCGCCACAGTCCCTCTTACATCCAACCGGACGCTCTACATATCGTATTCATTACCACAAGCCGATTGTAACTACATACAAAATACACTGCACCGTCACATTAATCTCACCACCTCTCAAAAGCCTGAATAACCAACTTCTGCTGTGCGGATTGCTGCCAGATGTGCAACAAGGGAGTCATTGAGCTTCTGGTAGGTACCGACACGGACGTGGAGCCATGCCGACACCGTACCGTAGCCAAATGCGCAAGGTTTCTCGATTCAGGTTCCGTGGCTCGAAAAGCCCAATCGAGGTGGTCCCAAAGACTCTCGACTGGGTTAAAATCCGGGGAGTTTGGTGACCAAGACAGTATGGTAAACACATCCTGGTGCTCTTCGAGCAACGCACGTACACTGCGATCGGTGTGACACGTTGCGTTGCCCTGCTGGTAGTTTCCTCCATGCGAGGAAAAACAAACAGCATGTACGAGGGGCGTTTGAAAAGTCCTTGCAAAGTCCGAGAGACGGCGCACCGACGTGTATCGAGGTCATCTTTAATTAGTAGCATCTTTGGAAAGAATGCATATCAAGTTTCAGCCGTATTGGTCTATTTCTTTGTATATGGCATTAGTGTGAATCAAGGAAGTCGAGTGATTGTCAAAAAATGGACGAAGAAGAACTTCGTGTGGTGACTAAACATTACTTTATGAAAGGCAAAACGCCTCAGGAGACTAAAGACAATCTTGATAAACATTACGGTGACTCTGCACCTTCAATTAGAACAGTTTACAAGTGCTTTCAAAATTTTCGGAGTGGCCATATGGGCACAAATGATGCTGAACGTTCTGGACGCCCTGTGGAGGTTACGAATCCAGAAATCATTGATAAAATCCATGATATGGTGAAGGATGACAGAAGAGTTAAGGTGCGTGAGATTGCTACTGCTGTGGGCATCTTCAATGAACGTATAGATAATATTTTTCATGAACATTTGGACATGAGAAAGCTATCCGCGAGATGGTCACACTTGACCAAAAACGGAATCGTGTGAATTGTTGCAAGGATGGTTTGCAGCTGTTCAGGAAGAATCCACAGGACTTTAAGCATCGTTTCGTCACTGCGGATGAAACATGGATACATTACTGTACTCCTGAGACCTAACAACAATCTAAAAAATGGGTTACCAAGGCAGAACCTACACCAAAAAAGGCGAAGACCAGTCCTTCGGCCGGAAATGTTATGGCGACTATCTTTTGGGATGCGCAAGGGATAATCCTCATCGACTATCTGGAAAGGGGTCAAACTATTACAGGTGCAGTTTATTGATTGTTATTGGACCGTTTGAAAACCGGGCTGCAAGAAAAACGCCGGCGATTGGACCGCAAAAAAGTCATTTTCCATCACGACAATGCACCAGCACACACCTAACCCGTTGTGGTGGCAAAATTAATGGAAATAGCATTCCACTCGTTTCACATCCCCCCTATTCTCCAGACTTGAACCCCTCGGACCACTATTTGTATCCCAATTTGAAGGAATAACAAAAAAATGGTTCAGATGGCTCTGAGCACTATGGGACTTAACATCTATGGTCCCCTAGAACTTAGAACTACTTAAACCTAAATAACCTAAGGACATCACACAACATCCAGTCATCACGAGGCAGAGAAAATCCCTGACCCCTCCGGAAGGAATAACAGGCGGGACAAAGATTTCATTTAAACGAGGAGGTTATTGCAGCAACTAATAGCTATTTTGCAGACTTGAACAGATCCTATTATCCGGAAGGGATCAACAAATTAGAACATCGTTGGACGAAGTGTATAAGTCTAAAAGGAGACTGTCAAAAAATAAAAAGGGGTCTACCCCAAACACGTAAGTAGTTTTTATTTTCGCACGGACTTTTCAGACACCCCTCGTAGCGGTGGAATGGGCCCAAGGATAACTGCATACTTGTTTTGATCCATTTTGACTTCCAGAATACCGAGCGGGGTGGCGCAGTGGTTAGACACTGGACTCGCATTCGGGAGGACGACGGTTCAATCCCGCGTCCGGCCATCCTGATTTAGGTTTTCCGTGATTTCCCTAAATCACTCCAGGCAAATGCCGGGATGGTTCCTCTGAAAGGGCACGGCCGACTTCCTTTCCCATCCTTCCCTAATCCGATGAGACCGATGACCACGCTGTCTGGTCTCCTTCCCCAAACCAACCAACCAACCAACCAACCAACTTCCAGAATGACAAGATCACCCAGGGAATGCCCGCCGGGGCTGCACCATTCCGACAATTGTTGTACGGTGTTTGAGTCGATTCACGGAGTACACGCCTACGGTAGTCTGTCGAATGGAGCATGAAACGTGATTCATCTAACAAGGGAACCTCCCCATCGCACTCCCCTCAGATTTAGTTATAAGTTGGCACAGTGGATAGGCCTTGAAAAACCGAACACAGATCAATCGAGAAAACAGGAAGAAGTTGTGTAGAACTATAAAAAAATTAGTGAAATATACAAACTGAGTAGTCCACGCGAAGATAGGCAACATCATGGACTTTGCGATTTAAGGAACGCCGTGGTCCCGTAGTTAGCGTGAGCAACTGCGGAACGAGAGGTCCTTAGTTCAAATCTCCTCTCAAGCGAAAAATTTTTCTTTACTTTAGCAAAGTTATGATCTATCCATTCGTTCATTGACGTCTCTGTTCACTGTAATAAGTTTGGTTTCTGTGTTTTGCGGCCGCACCGCAAAACCGTGCGATTAGTAGACGAAAGGACGTGCCTCTCCAATGGGAACCGAAAACGTTTGATCGCAAGGTGATAGGTCAGCCGATTCCTCCACAGGAAAACACGTCTGATATATTCTATACGACACTGGTGACGGCATGTGCGTCACATGACAGGAATATGTTGTCGACCCACCTAACTTGTAGACTTGGCGAATGGGTAAAAAGATTCATCTACGTTGCCCAATTTAGGTTTTCTTGTGGATGTGATAATTACTCCCAAAAAAGTGATGAAAACATAAGAGTTTGTCACATAAACTGCAACAAATGAATCCAAAAGTTTCACACTCGCACACTTTTCCCTGTGCTCTGTCAAAGCATATGTTTTTTACGTTTTCAAATTTTTCCGTGTGTAGACCGTCAAATCCTGCAAATGTCCAAGCAAATCTGAACATGTCCTGGAATTTTGGAGAGCGAAGTTGATTATGTGTGAGTGCCTGAACTTTGATAATTGTCTGAAAATAAAAAAATTAAACTTTTTGCTCGAAGAAAGACTTGAACCAAGGACCACTAGTTTCTCAGCTGCTCACGCTAACCACGGGACCACGGCGCTCCTGAGTTCTATCGGTCCTTGATGTTGCCTATGTTGCGCATGGACTACTCAGTTTGTATATTTTGCTTATTTTTTCATAGATCCACACAACTTCTTCCTGTTTTCTCGATTGATCTGTGTTCAGATTTTCAAGCTCTATCCACTGTGCCAACTAATAACTAAATCTGAGGGGGGTGCGATGGGGAGGTTCCCTTGTAAGAAAGCAACCTGTGGCCACTCAGTGGACCTCCAACTGCCGTACTGAACTGCAAATTCCAGCCTTAGTTGCCGATGAACAGTAGTGAGCGCGGGTGTGTGAAGCAGGCGCCTACTGCAGAGGCTCGTACGCAGAAAACGTTCGCTGAACAGCCGTAGAGGAGACACTGTTGGTAGCCTCCTGGGTCATCTCGCGGTCAGTTGCTCAACAGTTGCACGTCTAATCGCCCGTGCAATCTCTCACCCAAGTCATCTGTGGCCCGTAGTGCGGCACAGTTGCCTCGGCTCTTCTTTTGGATAGCGCCATTGTTCCCACGGTATACTTCAACCACGGTGGCACGCGAACAGGTTACAAGCTTAGTCGTTTTAGAAAGTTTTGCACCTTGGGCCCCAACGTCAATGATTATACCCCTTTTGGACATCAGATATCACATTACGACATCGACTGCACAGTTTCCGCGTCCCCCCACCCCCACTCCTCCGACACGATCTACACTCACGCTCATAAATTTAGGATAATGCTGATACATGGTGAAACAACGCTCTGGTGGGTGATTTGCGGGGTTTAAATCACCTCGGGGTATGACCATAAGGTGCATTTGACCAGCGGTCGTCGCACGGTGGCGCTGGCAGCATTCCACATACGCAGAGGTCTGTTGGTGCGTGTCTTAGTTCGGCGCGGCGATTAAGTGTGAAACGCGTACGTTTCATATGTATTCATTACCAGCGATGGCGAGGCATGACAGAATCTCTGACCAGAGAGTTATTTATCGTTGCTAGTCTGCGCTTGACCGCGCGAGTGTTCAGTTGCGAGTTGCACTCTGTCTGCAGTAGTGGTAGTCAGTCGGCAGTAGTTGTAGCGACTGGACGGTTGTACTGAGCGGGCGTCGGCATGCGTCGACGGCGTGCTGTTCTTCCGAATCTGGTCAGGATTGTGGTGGACGATGTGTAATATTGTAGAAGGTAATGAAGCAGCATTGCGCTCAGCTAATAACGTATGTTAATCGTAATTAATTTGTTCAAAAAATGCCCCAATAATAATTTTTCTATAAAGTAACCTTTTAAAGAAAAAGATTCATTTCAAGTTAAATAATATTTCCTATGCGTTCCCTCCAAGAATCAAAATTAAATACAGGCAAGCATTGCACGGAGATGTGCCGAAAAATAAGAGCAGATATGGATGCAGTTTTCGCTTCCCACGCCCGGGTTCCCGGGTTCGATTCCCGGCGGGGTCAGGGATTTTCTCTGCCTCGTGATGGCTGGGTGTTGTGTGTGATGTCCTTAGGTTAGTTAGGTTTAAGTAGTTCTAAGTTCTAGGGGACTGATGACCATAGATGTTAAGTCCCATAGTGCTCAGAGCCATTTGAACCTTTTTTTTTTTTTTTTTGATGAAGTTTTACTGAGGTAAGAATTTGTCAGGTTTAATTATTTCACAGGGCCGAAGGTCAGCGTTGCTGCCCTTATAAGATTTATCAGGTTTAATTATTTGTGTTGAGATGTTACATTTCCTACATGGTTCATTAGTTAATTGACATTATTGTGGTTTTTGGTCAATTTTCATTTATAAATTTTGTGGGGAGTTTAAGCTTGGTTCCAATTTGCATTATTATTTAACATAATTTTGTGGGGAGTTAACATTTGGCTCATTATCATTGTTTTACATTTCTGTGGGGAGGTTACACTTGGCTCCATTTTCCTATTTAACGATATTTTGTGGGGAGTTTAGATTTTTTACCTCATTATCATTATCTTACATTTCTGTGGGGAGGTTACAAGGGTGCAGACGTTTTCAACCCTGCTAATGGTGACCGTGTGTTGAAAATGGCTCAAAGAACACAGTGATGACGCTATGAGGGGTAGAATAGTAGGGCGACTGGAGGATGGTCAAACACAGCAGGCCGTAGCAGGGACCCTCCCTGTGATCTCAAGATTATGGGAATGATTCCAGCAGGCAGGAAACGTGTCCAGGCATCCATGGTTGGTTACAGACATCTAGTGCTCTCCCTTCTAGCCCCCTGTTGGATTACAGCGCAGCAGTAGAGGTTCGGTTGAACGATCGATTGCATAACTTTACGATAGATTGCTGCGTATGAGCCTCATCGTACCGAACATATATAGGGAGGTGCTCTGTGGATGAAGCACTTATGTACCACGGTGTTCGTCTGGTCATTGTAAGATACACTTCGCCTTTTTTTTAAAAAAAAAAAAGCTCTTCGTAGCTGGTTACTACCTAACTACCTGTTCAACAGTATATAAATATCTCGTCCTTGCAACTATGATATTTGTATTGCCACTATTTCATTTTTTGGATAAATAACGTGTTAAATCACGATTTACATAGCATCTAGTAGTTCTAAGCTGTCAAGTACACGTTACGGAAGCAGAATTACCACAATGATACGCGAAGTTACCTCCGTTAGATGCTAGTGCCGACTGAGTTTTCAGCGTGCTAAGTCTCAGCACATTATCTTCATAATCTTCGTCATAACTGCGACTCTTTCTGGACTAGAATATCGCCAGCAATTGTTTGATAAAATATCAGTATCAATGTGACTGAAAATGGTAATAATACGATAATTACAGTATATAAAGACATTTATCCGTAGGCGAGCACAGGCCGTTGTCTAAGGTAGTTGTTGTGATGTTGTCTGTTGTTAACTCGTTTCACAGGTAGGCACCTTAACAGGCAGAGGCGTGATACCCGAAGAACATTTCTCACTGGAGTCCGTTCAAGTGGGGCCTTAAACAGCCCACGCTCACCTGTACGTGGGAATGGCTAGCCGTTGATTCTTAACTGCAGCCATACTCGCGCATCTTTATGACAAGCCTGTGTAATGCATACGGAAATCTAGCTTTACAAGAGAACAAATTCATAAAATTTCCGACACATTGGGATAGGTACCACACAATATTCCCCTTCACTGTTCCAGTCGCGAAGTTGCGGGGAACAAACGACTGTTGGTAGACATCTGTGTGAACTCAAATCTGTCTAATCTGATCTTCACTGTCTGTTCGGTAGATGTGTGTAGGAAGGAGCAACGTAGTCGCAGAATCTTCTAGGTACGTATGGAGTTGGCGCTTTCGCTCTTGCTAAATGAACCTATAACGAAACGCTTTGGTCTTCTTCAGTTCTTTTCTATTTCCTCTCAAAATCGTAGCCGGTGGGGTCCCAGATCGACGAGGAATATTCAAGTATCGGCTGAATAAGGGATTTGTAAGCTACTCCCTTCTATGTTGGATTCCATTTCCTGAGTATTTTTCCAGTGAATCTCAGTCTGGCACCTGCCTTTCTTATGAATAGTTTAATTAGGTCGTTCCACTCAAATAGCTCCGTAATCATACCTAACGGGTGCGACTTTCTCCAGTAACAAAACCGAGCCTCTGCAGCTGTTTATATCGGTGCGTGAGAAACAGTGTGCTGGAATCGAGAATCGAATTCGAAGAGTTCGTTCACACTTGGAGCATCATCTGCTTCAGCTTAACAATGCCAGATCACACGGAGCGCTACAAGGTCTGTAACAACCCGATGCCTTGGGTTCACTGCCACCCATCACTCTCCATGCAGTCCCGATTCCGTTGCATCCAATTTTTCCAGAACTTACAGAATACCCCCGTGCTCCGTCAACAAAGTCAAACAGTCTGCAGTGACGGTATCAACAAAGTAGTCTGTCGTTGGAAGAAATGTGTTCCTCGCCACGGTGACTATATTAAGAATAAATCTGTCGTCGTGAAGAATTCAGCTTTACGAATTTTCACACAACAAATTCGGAAGCATTAATTTTCAGCATGCCCTCGTATAAGAACCTGTGTGTGAAGTTTGTCAAGCAGCTGATCAGACACATTTGAGCCCGTTATTCTGAATATGGTTTATACGTA